>NW_023423184.1:0-1291 GCF_002922805.2 Oryzias melastigma
AAAACACAAACAAAAAAACAACAACTGCTGCTCCTCTTTCCCCTTGAGATCCCGGGATGACGCTGGAAACTCACAGCTGTTTTCTTACAGCATAATGCTTTCCCATCAAAGACGGAGGAGAAACGAATGACTAATAGAAATGTTATGCAGGAGCTCTTTGATTCAGGAAAAAAAAAATGCTTGGTTCAAGTATTGAAGATCTTGTTTCCAGCATATGTCTCTTTGAAGGTTCTTGAAGAAAACAAGTCCCCTGAGAGGCATTTCAACGGTCCGTATCTGGGAAATGAAATTAAATACTGGGATATTTGATCTTGAGACATTGTGGGTTCTCAGGAGTCTCATTGTCAGCTACTACTGACTGATCATGTCACTCTAAATGTTAGACTAGTGTACAAGGAAATCAGAATTTAAAGCAATAATTCCTTAAATGTCCATCAACAAAAAATAACAATTCATTTCTGGAAGTATTGCTTTTCCTTCCAATAGAATATCCAGTCCTTTATTAAATTACAGTCATGCAAATTGAACAAAACTGTCCAATTAAGCTAAACGCTGCAACCTAAATGAAAGTTATGTCTAACAGACTGGATTTTAGTAGCGAGAGCGTTCATGGCTGGCTCCTTCTTTTTCATGCGGAATGTATACGCCAGAACAAGTTGAGGAAACAGCGGGGTCTGCTTTAGTGGATGGGGTAACTATAGGGTGTAAAGATCAAACCAATTCCCCGCAGTGATAAGAAAACATTAGGAAAGAAGCAAACCGGGGATGAGGCGAGTTTTACTGAGAGGTTTAAAGAGAGGCGTCTTTCCTCAAAGCTTTCACAGCTCTTAGGTGTGAGGGAAGAAAAAGTCAACTGTCTCTTTCCCCAATCCAATTTTTGCTGAGACTCGTCTCCCCCATCCTCGACGCTCGGGCTGTGCACGAGGCATTTGTGAGTGAGAGTGTGTGTGAGAAGGAGCGAGAGATGGTATCTCCCAGCTTGCCTGGAGACATGGCACTGTGTTTCACAGTTAACAACCAATTCCACTTGCAGAGCTGTCACATGCCGCTGCTAACAAAGCTAAAGCTCCCACTGCTAACACAGGTCACATTTAACAAGGATAACAGCATGGATTGTACCCATACTGTGCTTAATGCTTTCTTCACATAAAAAAATAAAAAAAGTCCTTATTTAATTTCACGTGGACGGTGTATGTGTTAGTCCCACACGTGCTTTTGTTTTAAGAAGATACTTTTCTGTAGGGGTCTTACCAGCTCAGGGTCACATTGAAAATCACCCTAACTTTGCAAA
>NW_023423185.1:0-1291 GCF_002922805.2 Oryzias melastigma
CTGACATTTTTAAAGTTATTGTTTAATAAAGTGTTAGAAATCTTGCTTTGCAACAAAATAGCAAATTATTTAAACAAATTTAAAAAAATGCTGACTTAAAAAAAATCGTTTCCATAGATGAGTTGGGGGCTGATTATTTCCACCCCAGCCTCCGCCAATAGAACTGCATCTACAGGCTTTTTTCTTAGAAAAATCTCTTGTTGCACGAAAGGGGCTTTCTCTTGCACAACCAGTGATTTGTCAAAGAATGTCACTACAGAGCATCTGGGAAAGACAGGAAAAACAGAAATAGAACAGATAAGCGTGTGGTCAGACTATAGAAGTAGGTGGTTCAAGGATCAAGGTTCAATCATCCAAAAAGACATCTAAAGAACAGATCTTGAAACCTTGAAAAGCTTAATAGAGGGTCTGGACTTTCTTCTTTTTAAGAAATGTGATGTAAATGATGTGATCATTCATATTATGTTGATACCCAGATTTTTTAGATATCTTATTACCATGATCCAAACTTTTTGTAAAAACCCATTAGCTATTACTTCAGTCCATGTTTCCTGTCCTGTAGTTCATCATCATTCCACTAGGGGCAGTAGAAAGGCTTTTCCTGTTCATTTCAAAATGGCTGCCTCCATGAATTCTAACGGTGAAAAGTTTGAGCTAATTTCACAACTTTATGGAGGGAATAACTCATCGATTGCTTTTTTATGACTACTTGCTGTATTGAAAAAAGGCTTAATTTGTTGATAATTCCATCCATCCATCCATCTTCTTGACCGCTGCTTCCCTTTCGGGGTCGCGGGGGTGCCGGAGCCTATCCCGGCTACTGATGGGCGAAGGCGGGGTACACCCTGGACAGGTCGCCAGTCTGTCACAGGGCTTGTTGATAATTAATTCTTTATAAATTGAACATGTAAAGAAATAATTATTACTTCCAAACAAGTTAAAAATGTACAGATCAAATTTGAGACAGTGGGTAAATAAGGTGCTTTTTTCCTGAACAAATGTGTTAATATTTTTGCATTTCAAAGCGACATTGTTGTGAAAATACCTGACGTATCATAATTTCTATATCAATATCTAGTAAAAAGTGTGACGGATTTTGTCAAAGGGTTTGAAAAAAAACATCTTAATTCCAAAAAATGTGAATGTTCTTGAAATTTTTTGATGTAGTCAGTTGCACGGTCACAGTAGTTTCTCCATTTGTGGCTTTATAAAAAATCCTGTGAAGGAAAGTTGTTCTTTAGTGATACCCAAAGCCATCGGAAAGCACCAATACCTGCGAATGCTTCTGACA
>NW_023423186.1:0-1291 GCF_002922805.2 Oryzias melastigma
GGATGCACATACAATGTGTATGTGCCTTTAGTGGGCCCGGCCATCGCCACACTGCTTCACAAACACACACGGCTTCGGTGCCCGACTGGGGGTGTTGGGTGGGGTCTTAAAGGAGTCCCGCGTCTGTTGGAGCTGGAATTTATTGAAAACAGGACACAACTAGAATATATACGGCATTCTGCATCAAAAATTGAAGTCTGAACTCTGAACACCATAAAAAACTAACGTGCGTTAGCATGATGCTAACTTATCATTGATTTTTACATAGAGATACTCGCAGCTAACATTCACATGGTTTAAATACATTTTAATAACAAATAAACTCATTTGTGTTTCTCAGACATGAATTCTCTGAGCTCTGTGGAAGAAAAATGAAAATTAAGTGCAGCTTTGAGCTCGTTTGATAGACTGTCTTTGCTTGTCAAACCCACACGAAACAATGAAGCAGAAGCAGCTGAAACTCCTGCAGAAGTCTCGCCGACCCGCCAGCAAACCTCATGCGTGAGTGTGTGTTTTCTTACAGCCTGAGGGGTAAACACATCAAAAGATTCAGAGCATCTGTTTCAAAGAGCCAGAGGGAGCTGAGTTTGAAGAGTTAGCTCCCTGATAACAGCTGACTCAGGTTCAACTTTGCTTTTAACTCGTGAGTTTTTGAGCGGAAAAGTTTTCATTGTGCGTTCAGTGCTGTGCAACCACATAAGAGTTGACACGCGTACTTCCTCTCAAATATTTACCGGATGTCAACAGATTTAAGGAAACAAATTAGGACTTTTTACAACCACTTCAAATGTAGTTAAATGTAATGTGTTTAAAAGAAAAGAATATCACCTTTAGTTTGGAAAACACTGACACCTAATAATAAAATGTCAAAATAACAAATGGTAAAATTACTTATAAGACTCTTTACTACCTTCTTAGAAGGCCAAGAGCGCTTTCCAGTCACAGTCCCATTCACTCACATTCAAACTCTGCTATCTTACATTGGCGCCGACCTGTAACCACCAGCAGTAATGTGGGGCTCAGTGTCTCGCCCAGGGACACCTGGACACCTGGGCAGGAGCTGAACCTACCTACAATCCTCTGATCAGAGGTCTACCACTCTACCACGGCGACCACAAACCATATTTAAACACAGTCCAGGCTAAAAGAAAACATACATCATTATTGTTGTGTTTTAGTCTTTATCTATGAACTTACCAGTGGACTAATCAGCCATCCATCCACCCATCCATCCATCCAACCCTCCATCCAACCAACCATCCACCCATCCATTCATCCACCCATCCATCCA
>NW_023423187.1:0-1290 GCF_002922805.2 Oryzias melastigma
GGAGGAAGTGAGCAGACGCTGACTGAGGATGGAGCAGATTTCCTCGCTGAACTCACCGTCGTCCCACGTGCAGTGGTAGAAGCCATGCTTGTTTGGTGCCTCTGGCAGGTGCATGCCAGTGCTGGGGTCCAGCCCAATGCTCTGAGACTGCCTGTGGGCGTGACGCAGGATGGCTCCGCCCACCTCCCGCAGCTGTAGAGCTGCTTTGTGGAACATGGTGTCCTTGGAGTTGTATTTGAGACAGTTAGAAATCATGAGATTGAAGTCTTTCTCCAAGTCTGCGACCGAGCAATAGGCGTGTCCCTCCAGTTTGGTGCGCATGGTGGACAGGTCCATGGGTTGGGATATGAACTCCAGGTAATCTGGGACCTCGGATAAACATACAAACCAAAATGTTAGTGGATCCCCGGTTTAGTAGGGATGAAAACATTTATATTAGAGTGCAGTGTAAAGACACCAACCTCTGATAGATTGACAGGCTGAGAAAAGATCTTGGCTGTGTCTTTTTCTTCTAGTTGGTCCAAAGTGTATCGCAGAAGCGTCAGTGCAGGAGTCAACTTCAGCTCAAGAACAGCCTGCTGGATTTTCATCTGAGGACATACAATCACGGGGAATAATCAGTCTCTACACCTTTAAATACCCACTCCAATGAAATTATGGTGTTTTTAACATGTACTTGTGGCATTTTTCTAACGATTCGGAACATATATGAAGAAAATTTAAGCTTGAAATTGGTTTTCTGAGTATTTTTTTATTGTGTGAATGCTGTAAATGTCACAGGTGTTTTGGCATCTACTGGGATTTTTAAAATATTTTGGAGTTTCAGCTGTTAAATCGACATTATGATGGCTTTTTGGACTATTACCATTTACTGAGGTTTTATAGGCTATCTAGGAGTTTAGCTAATATATCTGTTACATACTAGCTGTTTTAGCTAATTTAAGTAATTATTTTTTCAGTTTTTTAGGTTATTTTAGCTAAGCTAATACTTCAGTTACATACTAGCTGTTTTGGCCCATTTAAATTTAAATTTTTTAGGCTTTTTTGGAGTTTAATTGGAGCTAATATTTTAATTTTACACTGGCTACTTTGGCTACATTAGACATTTTACCAGTTTTTTAGCCTAATTTTGTATTTAGCTAATACTTCAGGTACATCCTGTCAGATCCATGTACTTCTTACTTCAGTTAAGTGTGTTTTAACTCCACATAAAAAGACTTTCAAATGCTACAAATATTACAAAAGTAAAACATTGAAAGTGGACCAGGATGTCATTCTGGCTCAGATGAT
>NW_023423188.1:0-1290 GCF_002922805.2 Oryzias melastigma
GGAGTTTGGTCTTTGTCTGTTAAATGCAGATTTCTTTTATTTTGACGTGGAAAGCTCTTCTTCCGTTTCTTCATCGGCTCTTTTCTACAAAAAGAAACTTTCCAAATATATTTTTTTATTTTTTTTTATTAATGGGGGGGTCGGTGCTTTTACTTTTAAAAAAGCAGCGCGTGGATTTTCCACACGAGACTGAGCAACTTGACATGTGTCAAGAATGTGTCGGATGTTGTTGAGAGAATACAGGAGATTTCCAAAATAAAACTTCCTTCATAATAAGTTTAGGTCGAGCTTCAACCACTCCGGACCGGTACCAACTGACCGGTACCAGTTAGGAACCAGTGACTTTATGGTAACAAGACAACTAATTTACTCCTCAAAGTGACCAGAAAATAATAAAATACAGAACAAAACATGTCAGCCATGTGACTGGAGCCGTTATGACAGAAAAGCAGTTTAGGTTTGTTCCACTCACAGCTTCAGAGTTGTCTATGAAAGGATCCGTCTCATCATAACCGAAGCCGATGTCGATCAAGTCTTGCATCCTGTCCTTCCTCTTCTTCCCAGTGTTACCCTAAAAAACGGAAACATCAGAAAATTAAACTGATCACCGTATTTTCTGGAGTATAAGTCGCAAGAGAAAAAAATGTCTAATCAACAAGAAAGACATCATATATAAGTCGCACTTTTGGGAGAAAAATCTGGCATTTCAGAACAAATCCACCAAGTCTAGCGTAACTAAAAAATAAATATATAAAAACAAGAATACTAATCTTTTAATATAATAGAAAAATATCAAAGTTTAAGAGGAAAACAATCAGATTCTCTTCCATGTTTGTTTTGGAAAACACTTCTTCTGTCGCTATCAGTAAGAAATACCCTCTAAAGACCGCTAAATCACAACTGATGTTTACTGGGAAAATAAAAAAAATATGAGCATATTTATGTCTAAAAAGAAAATAAATAATTCGTTCTTGAGTATAAGTCACATCCCTATAAACTATGATAAACAAATGTTGACTTATACTCTGGAAAATATGATACTTTGTCTTTTTTTTTTACTTTTGTCTTGTTTTCATCACTAACTTTAATCAACCGACTTTAGGGACTCAAACGTAAATATATATATATATAAAAAAATGAAAGTTTTAATGCTTATAATCCATCAAACAGATAATTTCAGAATCATATTTTTAATATAAAACAGGTCTTCATGTTTCTTTGTACTTGAACCCATCTAAGAAATAAAAAAATAATGAATATACATAGTTAATAACTATGCAAATGTGCTCG
>NW_023423189.1:0-428 GCF_002922805.2 Oryzias melastigma
CTAAATAACAATATTAAAATATTATAGTCATAAATGAATCTTCTAGGATGTAAAGGTTCAAGAAGGAAATGTTCAAGTGTCTGTTTTCTGTATAAAATACATCCGTTTATTCATTTTCTTCTTTTAGCTTTTGTTTTTACATCTCTCTCCTCATTTTTCTGCTTTTTATTATTTAAAATTATTATTATTTAATATCTCTCTAATCCTCTTGTTTCCTGTGTGTTTCGTTCTTTTTATACATATCACAAACTTTAGAAATTCTGTTTTTTTTAGAGTTAATCTAGTTCTTCATTCCCATCATTTGCATTTTTATTTTTATCTTTATTCCTCCATCCTGTCACTTCTTCCTCCTCTTTATCATACGTTTGTTTTGGCCTCTTTTTATTTTTACCTGTGAAATTATGTCCCAAAATTGTTCTAAAAATGTC
>NW_023423189.1:559-1290 GCF_002922805.2 Oryzias melastigma
ATTAAACAACAGTTTAATTAAGGCTCAAATTTAGATATTTTGATATTCTGCTCTCAGAATTTATTTTGAAATAGAAATTTTTAGAAATTTTAGAAATTCTAAACTTAGAGTGTATGAAGAAAAAGAGCTTTACGTCTTTAAAATGTGTATATTTATAAACTTTTCTCTCGGAAAACGTCTTATTTATTGACTCCAAAAGTCCAACTATCTTAAATTCTGGACCAAAATGATCTTATTTACGGGCTTGAAGATACATTTATAAATTATGAGTGAATTTAAATGTTTCAGTTTCTCTAAATCAAGCTTGAAACAAACAACTCACAAATGTTCTTAAAAATATGACGTTAAATGGAACAAATATTGTTTTACTAAAGATTCAAAGTGTTTCCTCCAAAAACAAGTTTTTACATTTTTAAAGTTCTTAGTTAGTTTCGTCCTCATATCAAGTGTGAAAATAAATCATTCTATAAAAATGTATTTTTATGTCATTTACTGGATTGTTTTCAACATGAATAACAAAAGTTTTCATGAGTGTTCAAACTTTTATTAAAGCTTAAAAGAAGAAACTCCGTAACTGTTTGAGTCGAAAGTTTAAATAAAGTTTTTTTTAGCGATACGGAGATGAACTTCCGGTTCTGGTCGATGACGTCTCGGCGCCATCTTGCAGTCTGCACCAGGCCCTCTGTGGTAGTGATGTGCGAGTCGTGAACGAATCGTTCAAAACTCGCGAG
>NW_023423190.1:0-1290 GCF_002922805.2 Oryzias melastigma
AGAAGTGAAGGAGCAGTACTTCCTGCTAGACTGTTGTTCCCATCTGTTCTTCCTAGTGTTTGTCGAGACAAGAGAAGCAACATCTTGCCTATTTAAAAATATGAAGCAGATACTTGTTTGTTGCCAGGAGCAGCAACAACCTTCGTTTTTTCCCTCCCTCCCTGTCAAGAACGATAAACCTGGAGCATGCCGAGTAAAGTAATTGTGTGAAATAAATTTGGTTTTTGCAAGATGTTAGCTTCCACATTTAAGTTGATGGGGACGATTAGCATAATTGAGACCAAATTGTGTCTTTGTGTGGATGATTATAACTGCAATTTTCTTGCTTAGAAAAACAGAGTATTTGACACTTGCAAAAACCAATAACAAAGGGAGGTTAATGAGCAAGATGCAACATATATTAGAAACACAGGACAATTAATTATATATATAACAACAGTCCTAGCCAATGGTTTGGATGAATGGATGAGACCTGGGTCAAGAAGTCTTTGCAGGGCAAATCGATCTAGTGGAAAAAAACCCATCAAATTCAACTGGAATGCTAAGGAGAGTTTTCTGGGCTATTCATTGACCATCACAAAGTACAGGTGTCTCCATGTGGAAGAGTACAGAAAGCCCACACAAACAAATCAGTACTTGCAGCTTAATTTCAACCACATGCTACAGCATTGGAGTGATCAGAACTTTGCAGTACAGAAGTGCCCACGAGCCCTGAAGGTAGAGGAACTACATGTTCACCAAGCCCTCAGAACTTGTATATATAGGGCTTCTTCAAATCCCAGAACACAAGAACACATCACAAGAATGAACAAGAGTTAAACAAGAAACAACATTGTACATTTCTGTATCAAACATCTCAAAACTCTAAAGGATTTTGGGTCAACAAACCATCCTGTTCTATTCGAAACCATTCAACCCTTTGAGACAGCAACTGATTCACAGTTACAATCACAATAATACGGTGTAATCTAAGGGCTGCAATGACAATACATTTGGGAAACCAAACAACAATTGCACGGAAGACTTCATCAACATCCCAAGGCTAACTCCAATAAATTAGATTCTACAGTAAACCTGAGGGACTCAAACCATTTGTTTGAGGACATCTCTTATCTTAGCTAGAGGAAAAAAAATTGTTTACTTTTTTTTTTAAGAATTCAAACATTCACTCAGTAGAATGGTGTCCTCGGGTGCAATCTCCAAACCATCTACAACCACCTCTTTAAACCCAACAAACTGTTTTTCCCAAAGGAGCAGACAAGGCTGAGGAGCGGTAACGACTGTCCCTCT
>NW_023423191.1:0-1290 GCF_002922805.2 Oryzias melastigma
ACATTTATTTAACACTCTAAAACAAAATTTTTAAAACTTTAAAACTGTAACTTTTTAACATAATTATAAACTACTGTACATATATAGCATTACCAACAATAAGAGTGTGAATGCTGTAAGCTGAATTTGGCCGCTGAAGATGCTAGTGCTGATAGTTGAAGATGCTGAAATCACTGAAGCTAATAGCTAAAAACGCTGAAGCTAATAGCCATCTAATATTTTAGTTAAATGTCAAATTAGCCATAAAAAACTAAAAAGAAAAAAAAGAAAAATACTTAGGTTAGCCAAAACAGCTAGCATGTAGCTGAAATAATAGCTAAACTTCAAAATAGCCTAAAAATTTTGAAAAAAGTCTAAATCAGCCAAAACAGCTAGCATGTAGCTGAAATATTAGCTAAACTCCAAAACAGCCTAATAAACCTTAGTAAATGACAAAATAGTCCAAAAAGCAAACAATAAATAATAAAAAGGCAGGAATTTAATTCCAGACTCAATCAACTTAAACCTTAAATAACTTTCAATATTTTACTCTCCATAAAAACATATTTTGTCAAAAGTTATACAAGTTAGAAATGAGCACAAGATAACGTCAGGCCATTAATAACAATAAAATAAATTGATCTGGAGTACCGGACCTTGATTTTGACACATGCTCTCTAGACAAATGTGATTATTTTTGACTGTAAAGATAAGTCAAGATAAGTGTGTTCCAGCTTATAATACAGCAATTTCAGTAACCACAAAGCAGCTGACAGATATCATTTTTTTCAAATAGGCACATATTATGTCATTTTATTTTGGAAAAAAACTCCAAAAATGTAGTTTTTTTCTGTATTGTGTAGTTTTAAATGCAGTTTGGAGAAGATTTCCATGGAGGGAAAAACTTTAAACATTGATCATTTATAGATAAAGTTTTAATTTAATTTTAACCCAAACAATAAAACACATATGAGTTATTTATCAGAGCACAAACACATGCTTGTCATTTTTCTGTCTGACTCTCAGGAGACCAAGGCTTTTTCTCACTTCAGTGTCACTGATTTGAGTGGATTTAAAAATGTTTCCCACAATTAGATTTTTTTTTAATCTTTGTCTTATAGCTGGATATCATAGTATGAATGCAAGGTCTTGTTGTAATCAAATTGATGACTTTGTGCAGCAAAGGAAAAAGCTGTAATCAGATTGAAACTGAAGTGACATGGTAAACCAGGATTTAGGCTGCATTTCAGAGTTTAAACACATTTCATTTTTGAAGACTGTTTTGTTCTTAATCACTGTGATTGGCAGAAA
>NW_023423192.1:0-1290 GCF_002922805.2 Oryzias melastigma
GCCGGAACCACATCAGCGTGAGTGGATTTGGGTCTCCGGCTCCTCATGCTCCTGCAGTGACTTCACTTCTGAAAGAACTTCACACTGGCGTGTCTAGTCAGAGGCAGCACAGCGTAAAGTTTTTAAATGGCACTTCTGAAATACATCACAAGGTGTTTATTAATGGAGGTCATAGCCACAGGGTAAGACATGGTCAAATAAATGAATCATCATATTCTATTTCTAGCTGAAAACATACTGAAAAAGGTCTTGGTTTTGAAATCCTCAGCTGAGTTCCCGGAAGTCTGAGGTTGGAAGCCATCATTTAGCCCTTTAACTCCGGAGCTCCAGTGTTAATATTATATCATTTACTGTAACTTTTCAACTGTGAACACGATCATTCCAGCAGATTCTGAAGGAGAAAAATGGCTTTTCTCCTTCAGAATCTGCTGGAATGATCGTATTTACGTTTGAAAAGTTGTAGTGTGTTAAAGATTTTGTGTTTCAGTGACGCCTAGGGTGTTAAAGGGTTAAACTGTGACCACCAATAAAAGCTGGCCTGAAAATCTGAGAGAACACATGTTTGTCAGATTAGAAAAGCTTGAATATGTCATGAAGACCCTGACCATGTAGGGCAGGGTCAAGAGCCTCGACCTGCCTGTTTTCCAGCTCTCCCTGACCAGCCTGCTGCTGCTGATTAGCTGACTCAAGTGATCCCACATCCTGATTGACCTGATTTAGGTTCCAGGGAGAGCTGGAAAACATGCAGCGTTGAGGCTAGCCCTGATGAAGAGCGATGTAAAAGTAAGAACTACAATTCACAATGTGTGATGTGAGATTTTCTGCTGGAGGGATTAAAACAATGCACCAGAATCTGAGCAGTCTGGGTTCAATAAAGTTCCTCTCAGCTTAAACGTGTGAAAAGGCCAAAACAAAAACGATCCAGGAGTAGAAAAATGAAGATGTGACAGCAGAAAGTGTTTCAGTAGAAAGACTGAAGCTTCTGTCAGTGAGGGACAAAGAAAAGCTCCATAAAACAGAACCAGACAATCCATCTGAATCACCAAGTCTTAAAAACCATAATCTAAAGCTGGTCCCCAAACTTTTCCTTGTGAGGGCCACATAATGTCTGATGTGGATCGGTTTGTAGGCTAACAGAAAAAGTGTAACAATCACATCCTAAATGTAAACATTTACGGTTTTCCAGAAAGCACAAATAGCCAAATTTGAAATAATTCATTTTTTCTAATCTTCATAGAAAAAAATAATACTAACACAGTTTAAAAACTAGATATATAGCATTACCTGTGA
>NW_023423193.1:0-1290 GCF_002922805.2 Oryzias melastigma
TGTAATCACTACATTTATTAAAATCAATTTCTTAATAACAGTTGGAAAACACTAATAAAAATGGAATACATGCAACCGAGGAAGTGAGCAGATTTTTTTTAAAATATGGTATTCCTTGGAGTGTTAAAATGTATGGTAAATAATTTTAATCTGAAATATATTTTTAAAGGGACTCCTAAAGTAAAATGAAACATTAACATATGCAATGTATATTTATCTTTAAAAGTTGCATTATTTTAGTAAAAACAGGACATACAAAATGTTTTTTAAAAAGATAAATACTATTAATCACTCTTTGTCCACTCACCTGCACTGCTATCTTGACTCCATAGCGCACATATGTAGCCAGGTGTTCACAGTTGTAGTGCAGTATGCCGTACACCCCCCAATTCTCATACGTCTCAGTGATGCGTTCAATGATGTCCTTGTCATCTCCTTTACAGTAAGTTCTTCCGGTTGAAGGATCTGTATAATCGTCTAGGTAGTTGTTCACCTCAGGCTCCAAATTCAGGTTGAGTTCAGAAAATCTGCAGCGGAGAATCTGCTCTGGAAGCAAATCCATTATGTATGACTCTCTACTTAATATTTTAAAGAATTAATTGATCTTTGAATGTGTGTGTCTCTCACTTGATTGTTCATAAATGACCTCCTTTTGCTTTTTGCCACAAATGTCTGCATCTCCCACATAAACAGCAAAGTGCATAAAGCGAATTCCTGCTCTACACTTCGGTTTAAAGGAAATTATATCTCCAAACTGAAACGGAGACTGGAAGACATTCAAAATTGTATAAAATCAGCACATTATGAAGATAAAACTCAACATCTCCAAGAAGATTTTCAAGCCAAATGAATCAAACAAAACACAGTGATGAACTCACGTTGCTCATTTCAAGTTTTGAAAACCAGAGGCAAATCAGGGCTGTCATCTTTTCAGAGAAGCTCTGACAGGAGCATGTTACCCTAGTAAAAGTATTTTTTGACTAAAGTTATCAGCTTCCTAAACACAATATTTATATTTAGACAATAAAAAATAAATGAATATTGAATTCTGCATGGATAAAAAGACAACTTCTGTGGTCCTACCTTCTTCAGTTGAACACCTGGGGAGGAATTGAACAAAAAATATTATTTTACGAGCACTTATGAGCAACGTTTCTGAATTTCCGGCCTGGGTGTGCACACCTCTCCATAGCATCCGTGGAAGATAACATTTAAACCTTCTATGGTTGGCTCTCTGAAGTTTTGCATGTGAACTGTGCTGCTTTTTTTTTTTTTTTTTCACACCCTGAC
>NW_023423194.1:0-1290 GCF_002922805.2 Oryzias melastigma
TTTGTAAATATACTAATACAGCTAACGTGTTGCGGTGTTAGGCTGTTTTTTTTCTGAGTAACTAACAAAATCGGGAGTCACAGTAATGCTTGTTTTAGTGGAATAAGTTTGCTTTTTGACGTGTTGCAAACCAGGTTGGGAGTTGCAAGAATTGTAAGTATGCTAACGCGGCTAACGTGTAGTGGAGTCAGACTGTTTTTTGTGACTAGCAAAGTGGGGAGTTAACGCTGCTACAGTAAAATATTTTTAGCGGTATCAGTTATTTATTTATTTTTACATTTTTCAAACAAAGTTGGGAGTTACAGTAATTGTAAAGTATGCTAATGCAGTTAACGTGTAGCGGTGTCAGACTGTTTTTTGTAACTAGCAAAGTGGAGAGTTAGCACTGTTACAGTAAAATATTTTTTTGCAGTATTCGTTATTTATTTTTAATTTTTTTTACGTTTTTCAAACAAAGTTGGGAGTTACAGTAGCATTAAGTATGCTAATGCGGTTAACGTGTAGCGGTGTCAGACTGTGTTTTTTTTTCTTGCGTTTGTTTAACTAACAACGTTGCCCATTAGCACTGTCACAGTAAAAATTAACGCAGTTAATAACGTCAGTATGACAGTCTGCCCTATGTCTAACTCTTGTATCTCGCTTAATGCTTATATATCCTTATAAATGACATACGTTTGCAAATAGAACATTCATATAGGTGCGACTTATAATTCGGTGCGGACAATAAGATGGCTACTTTTAAAAACCTCCTTGATTGAAACCTGAAAATCTGTCGTATCTAGAAAACGTAACTGCCACAGTGCATAAAGGGAACAGTGAACACATTTTAGCACCTTACCACGTGCGTGAATATATGAGTGTGGATGTTTTTGTGTTTTTCTTCTTGTCATCAGATATTTATCAAGAAGGAAATGAAAACAGCACCTTTCATAAAAAGGAAAAACATCAGTGATTGATAAAATAAGTTTAGCTGTGCACTTTCTCCTTTTCTTTTGCATCTCTTCTCATTGGTTTTCATCTCGTCAGGCTTTGGCTATCAGCTTTACTCTCACTAAGCTATAATTACAGGCCTGGGAGTTCCCAGCTGTACAATACTTACATGCACACACTGAAGTTTATCAAGCCACCCATGGGCCCCTTCCCCATGTTTATACGTTAGCTTGTCATACTGGTTTTGCATGTTTTAACCTTGTAAGTATATCAATTCACTACTGTGTGAAATTTATCTGTTTTTCTTTTAAAAGTTATTGACTTGCCTTTGTACTTTCTTTGTAGTCATAATCAGCATTT
>NW_023423195.1:0-1289 GCF_002922805.2 Oryzias melastigma
ATGTGAGTAAAAGCAGGAAAGCCAATACTTGTCCACATGCATCAGATAACTCCAACCCCCACACAACCTGTTAGTTCAAATACACATTAGGTACTACATGCTGCATTAACATATACCTGGGCAAGTTAATGGCTCATCAGTGACCCACCATGACACAACAATGGGCTCTTGGACTAAAGGGGGGGACTCTTCCCTGCGCAAATTTGCGCAGTCTCAGGAATTCTAGTGTTAAAGATGAAAGGACTCTAAAAGCTGATCAGACAGCGCCCCCCATTGGAAATAAAGTTAACTGCAGGTTTCCTCTGAGAGGAAATGACACCTGATGAAACTGAAAGAACACCGACTGATGAACTGAACCCAGACGCCATTAGAGGAGATTAAACGTTTGCTGGAATTAAACAGATTTGTGGGATTGTTTCTACCTGAATCTGGTGAGGTTTGAGACGGAAAGTTAGAGAAACGCCGCCGTGTTCGTTCAGATACTTTCAAAGATCCTGTGACTCTGAAGTGCAACCACAACTTCTGCCTGCAGGAGTTGTGGAAACAAACGCAAAGCAAAAAGTTTCCCGTCCGTAGAAAGAAATCCTCTAAAAAGAACACGCGGCTGAACCGCAGCCTGAAGGAACTGTCCGACTCGTTTACTGGAAAAATCAGAACCATCACAGACTGGAGCGTGAAGGTCGTGGAGGTCAGTCTGAAACAACCAGGAGAAGTTAAACTGTTGTGTAAAGACGAGAAGAGAGCTGTGTGTCCCGTCTGCAAGTTCTCTCTGCACCAGAGTAGAGCTGCCACAAACGATTACTTTAGTAGTTGACTAATCAGATTATTTTTTCTGATTAGTCAACTAGTCACGTGCAAAGTGGATGTAAAGGAAACATCTTCAGCATCATCAGCTTTAAACTAAAAACTAGTGCTGAAAGCTGAATTTGCCAGATGAAGAGGCTGAAATTGATAGCTGAAAATGGTGAAACTGATAGCGGGCTAAAATATTAGCTAAATGCCAAATTAGCCTAAAAAACAAACAAAAAAATTGTAACGTGATGTTACATAGAAAAGAATATTCAAGAAACATACCCTCCTCTTTTATCCAGGCTTGGGACTGGCAAAGTGATCCGACAGAATCACTTAGGCAGAGTTATATGTATGTGTGTGTGTGTGTGTGTGTGTGTGTGTGGGGGTGTGTTGGTGTGTGTTTGTGTGTGTTTGTGTGGAGTGTGTATGCGTGTATGTATTAATGTGTGGGGGTGTGTGTGTGTGTATACGTGTGTATGTGTTTATTTACATCAACA
>NW_023423196.1:0-1289 GCF_002922805.2 Oryzias melastigma
GGATCAGCACACACTGTGCTGGATCTGTGCACTTTGTGCAGAAGCTGTCATCTTTATTTGTGTCTCCATGTCAGAGAGCAGAGATTTTACGCCCAGCGGTTTTACAGTTAGTGTCCCTCAACGTCTGTTGTGCGATGACCAAACTGCCATAAATTGTCCTGACATTCTCCCATAACACACATAAATAGTCCAATTCTGGAACTCTGCAATAAAATCTGAAGTGGTTGCTCTCCAGACTATAAATTCCATCTTTAATTATGATTACCCACTCAAGCAGAAAGATTCCCAGCTGAACCGCTCATGATCTGAAACAAGCTCCAGGAAGAGAAGACGACGGAGGTGATGATGGAAAATTATAGCCGAAAGGCACAATAACTTATATAGAATATTACTTCTAGAAAAAAAAAATCGTTCCATCTCTCTGGGCTTTTTAACTGTATTTTGTAGATGTCCACAGCAGTCAGGGGAACACAGTTTATATGAAATTAAATAAAAATCTGCTTTTATTCCCGTGACCCAGTTGCACACACAGCTAATAAATGCTCGGTTTTTCTTTTGTATTTGTGTCACGGCAGATGTGCTCAGACCTCACACTCTTCTTGTTCAGTGTCAAATAGAAATGGGGAGAGTAGGTGTCAGAAAATGTGAATCACTCACTGTATATGCAGGTTCAAACCTTCTTTTTAAAGCAACAATTAGTACTTAGGGCTGAAAAGATGATTCATGTTAACAATCTGTAAAGAAGAATAATGGATTATTCTGGATACTTGAAACATAATTGAACTGTGTATCTTTAAACAAGCTACCTAAAGCAAGGAGTTTAAGTAATAAAAACCTTTACATGTTGCAGCTTCTCCGTTACTTTTGCACTATTGAAACTACAGATTTATTATGGCCCGCAGCAGCAGTCTACTAATATTGTTTTTGCTTTAACATTCTATCTTTCTGCGCCTTTGAGCCAAAATGTCACCCCCGCCACATGAACGAAAAGTACCTCAAAATTTTATCACACCTAGGGAAAATTGAAAATGAATTTTTGGCATGTTGCGCGTGACCCCGCCCAAAACGATGACATCACGGCGAGCGTTCTCGTCAAAAAAATGAATGGGCCAAAAATCGTTTATGGGGCCAAAAAAAAAATAGTTCGAAATACTCAATCGAAAGTTACTGACACGTGTCGGGGATAAACCCAGGAACATTTGAAATTATTATGGGATGGCCACACGACCTACGGCTTGGCGGCCATCTTGTGCCGAAATCTGAGAAATGGCGATTTTCATGTTTTTCAA
>NW_023423197.1:0-1289 GCF_002922805.2 Oryzias melastigma
TTTTTAATTAAAAAATCTTACGTTATTTTAATTTCTTGTTTAATGCTACAAAATAATTTTATACATTCCATAATGTTTGAAAGGTGATACAAAAAAGTTGTCCTACCTTGAACTAAAATGGAAAACTGAAAAAAAAGACGCCTGTTGGATTATTTGCTAACTTAGACCAGAATAGATGTAGGAGGGTTCTGTGCTGCTGAAAATTGCCTGCTGGAAAATCTAACAATTCATTAAAAATAGTAATAATGTGACTTAAAGTGGGGTCAAAGATCCTACTTAAGAAATAACATTGATAGTTCTGAACACTTGAAAGAGGAAGGATAACAGATGAGGATGATAATATGACTGCTATCTAGTATAAACATTGTTTTTCGCTCCCTTTCATCATCATCCTTATCAGAGATAATCTGAGGGTCTGCACTGTCAGTCTTTCTGATGGATAAACTATAGATGCGAATAACTGTCAAACCTGACACGCCTGTCAGCTGTCAGACTGCATGAGGAAAGTGTGCTGTCTGTAGATGATGGGACCACAGGTGGGGGTGGGAGAGGGTGTGGGGCTGGGAATTATGGGATACTGCAAAACGAGAGAGCGCTGTCCTTCCAACACTAATGGCCAGGAAATGTCCATGTTGTAGAAAATAATTGGATTTCTTTCACAGGAAAGCATCCATCCAACCGCATTAGTCAGAAGTAAACAGCAACAGAGGTCTGGGTGGGTGTTGGTTGCTGCTGAAAGTAAAAGTCTTTGCATTATTATGGCACAGACAACACAAAACATCCTTGAGTCTGGAGAACTGAGTTCATGTGTAACCAAAGCAGACCCACCTGTAAAGTATCTGTGGTGAACATGGGTTTTGCCCTTTGAATAAATGAGTTTTGTTTGATCTTTTTGGGGTTTGAATGTCAGATTAAGATTCAAAAGCGGAATTATCCACTCTTATGAGTGCAGTGAGAGGTCACATATAGAGGAGGCAGAAAAAATACATTTTTTTTAAATTTATTGACTGCACAACAACTGCGTGAAAGCAGCTTTTTACCTTCATTTTCGTTTCAGCTCTGTGACAGGTCTTACAAAAAGGTTTTTGCTGGAATTTTCAACTAATGGTTCTAAAAACCAATCAGCAATGTGGAACTAAATGATTAAAAATGACTCCAAATACCCAAGCAGAGGTATTTTTGCATCATACCCAACATGAAGTAAATCTCACTTTACCTGAGTTATAAAGGTCGTTTGGCTTCTAACCCCGCTTCAGTTTTTGCTGATTAGCTGGATTAGGTCAGCCCAG
>NW_023423198.1:0-1289 GCF_002922805.2 Oryzias melastigma
TGCTCATGCTTTATCACACATAAAGTTTTGAGGTTTGCTGCCTGACAGCTTCATGACAGCTTTACATGTAAGGACATATAAAAGCAGAGGCGAACCCACTCGTCCAGATTTTTTAATGTTTGGAAAAGGAAGAACAGAAAGAAACAAAGCTGATGTTACGTCCAAGTTTAGAAACAGGAGCCTGGAAGAGTTTGGCTTTGCTGCTGATGAGTCTTTACTGTGCAGCTTTGTAATTTAAAAAAAAAACGAGGTCAGATCAAAAGGAAATCCTGAAGATAAGCGGCCTGTAGTCCAGTCTTTGCTCTGCTGAGCATCCATTGATCCTCCTCCTGGCCTTCGATGTTGGCGGTTTCCTTGGCAACAGCAGTCTGAAAAAAGTTGAAGAAAAATCTTCTCAATGATGGGAATTGTTTCGTTTTTTTTCTTTTTCGTCTGAGTCGTCTACTTCAGTGGTCTCCTTCCAGCCTTTTCAGGCCATGGACTGGGTTCATGTCCGCATCTTAATTTATATATGTGTATATATATAAAACTTCAATTTGAGCGACGAGGCGCAAATTGGGCAGCGCAGACAAAATTTAAATATCTGAAGTTTGACAGGTTGCTGCGTTGCATCTACTAATCAGGAACTCAGCTTTGGGCACATGACGGTTTTAGTAACTATCTCCCGCGGAGTCTCACTGTGACTCCATGACGTCACCAATAGTCACTTGTCAGCTTCGTTAGCGCGGAGTCCCAGTGCTTGAATTCACAAAACAGGGGTTTTATAACTAAAACGGCCATGCTAAAACAAAAAAATATTATTTACATTTAAATGTAAACTTCTGTGCTTCAGAGCACATGACGAAAAGCGCTTCTCCTCCATGACAGCGCGACGTGAAACGTCCTCGCGAAAGAGGGATCTGCATCAATCTGCTTGGAGGGTTGACCCTTAAAAAAAGTATTTTGGACACCACTTCCACTACAAATGGAGGATAGGAAGAAGGAAAGACTTCAGATTGGACCTCAGAGTCAGATTATTAATAAAATGTAAAACTTTTCTTTTTTTTTGCGGCCTGATACTATACGGAATGGTACCAGGTTGGGGGTTGGAGACCCCTGGTCTACCAAGCGTTCTACTCTCCTTGGAATGCGACTAACCCCCGTTTGTGCCTCCAGATCCGACCCCACATTTCCACCCTGAGGAAGTACACGTACGGCAAACACATCCTCGCCAAGCTAGAGAAGTACTACATGAAGAACGGCGTTGACCTGGGTCCTCTCTGCGGCCCTCCCAACGGCATCATGTGAAC
>NW_023423199.1:0-217 GCF_002922805.2 Oryzias melastigma
GAGGAATCTCTAAACGGAGGCCCCGATTGAATAGGAGCCAAAAAATTGAACTTTTAAAGATTTGACAACCTGATAAATGTCTCAATAAAAAGACACTAGACCACATTTAACTTAAAACATATTACATGCATATGTTATAAAATATTATACTACAAAATTATAAAAAATGTATTTTTATATATATATATATATATGGTATTCATTTCTACTATATATA
>NW_023423199.1:274-1289 GCF_002922805.2 Oryzias melastigma
ATATATATATATATGCTTACTTTTTACTATGAATATAGAAATGAATACCATGATTGAATATAATGTAACAAAATATTTTAATTTTATATTTTAAAAATCTAAGATGAACATGCATATATTTCATAAAGATAATTGTATTATTTTTTTGCAAATTTGAGCATATATACTTTTTCTTTACTGTTCTCATAACAACAGCTGCAGTAGAGCGAGCTGCTGTAGCCATTACCATGATAACACATCACAGAACGTGTCAAATCATTCACTTCTAGTGGAAAAACAAAGCGAAAAATAACATACAGATAATGTACAAATAAATATACAAATATTTATTATATATATATGTCAATTAGTAAATAATGGACTTCGCGTAATAAACCGTGCGTCCTTCACTAATTTCTGAAAAAGAAGCCTTGCCTTACATAACTATATATTTTTAAATATCTTTGTATTTTTATTGAGTCAAGCAAAATAATCTATTTATTTATTTTTATAAAAATGTTCTTTTTCACAGTTCTTGAATGATTAGACAAGTTCAAAGTACTGAACGTCAAACTTTCAAACACAGCCTTATGAGTGAATCTGCTGTTTTTAGAAATTTGAATACTATGCTCCTTTTCCCTTTTTATTTTTTAATAGACTTTTTTCTGTCTGAAAAGTTTTTGTAATTATTGTTTCTCTCCCCCACTTACAAAAAAAGAAAAAAAGAAAAATATTATTTTTAGGAGGTTTTTTCTCTCTTTTTTGCTAAATTAGCTTTAATTGTGGATTGATCCAGATATAGAGAACTTCTTGAGCCAAAAAAAAAACACCACAGAGTAAAAGTTCTGTTGGGATTTTATTCCACATAAACAAAACTCTTGCCTTTAGTGACGTGGTTCCGCCTGTAGTGACGTGGCTCCGCCTTTAGTGACGTGGTTGCGCCAATTAGTGACGTGGCTCCGCCTGTAGTGACGTGGTTCCGCCAGTAGAGACGTGGCTCCGCCAGTAGTGACGTGGCTCCGCCAGTAGTGAGGTG
>NW_023423200.1:0-1289 GCF_002922805.2 Oryzias melastigma
GTTGTCTTTACGTTCAACACGCATTCACTCATTTACGACACTTTAGCCAAAGAGGATTGTTCGGAACCGAACCACGTATCACTAAATGTCTTTAGAAATCTCACAAACATCCGAACAAAAGACCACCGTCGTCTCAACAAAACTTAATTCAGCTAGCATGCTAGCGCGGCCCCGTGCTGCTTACTTCCGGGTCACGATAGAAACGTCACACTAAAAATATTCGAAACTAAAATCCAGTCTTTAAAATGCGGAGAACAATGAGTTTAATTTCATTTTTCGAATTTACTTCACTTTAAATAGTCCGAGTATGAGTTTTGATTTATTTTTGTGTCACGTTCCTATCGTGCCCCGGAAGTAAACAGAACCAGGCCGCATTAGCAGGTTAGCTGCGTTAGCTTATGTTGAGACGACGGGGGTGTTTTGTTTGTGAGATTTAGTAATACGTGGTTCGATTCCAAACAATCCCATTTAGCTAAATGAGTGGTTTAGCTAAAGAAGTGTTGAACGTAAAGACGACGTGGCTGTGATTGCGAGACTAGCAGACCTCACGAACGTCGGAACGAAACACCGCCGTCCTCTCAGCACAAGCTAACGCTGCTAGCTAACGCCTCGCGCACAAAGAGGACTTAGCTGCAGACAACAAGATGGCGACCTTACATCATCAGCCGGAACCGGAAGTCTGTCATTTGAAGATACTTTAAGCAAAAAAAAAAAAACTTTATTGTATTTTTTTTCAAGTTACAGAGATTCACAGTTAATTAGGCAATAAAGGGAACAATTCAAAACATAGAAAAAAAATAAGAAACAACAAGGAATAGAAGTAAGCCTCAGGATTAGTTTTCACGTCAGGATATTGAATTTTTCACATTCAGACAAAGTTTTAATTGTGTTTTGTTTCTCAGAGTTTCAGATACTATTAATGTAGAAATTGAAATCAGAAAAAAATACAATGAAACATGGTTTTATGAATGTGATATTCGGCCAAAATAACCAAGAGATTTATTAAGAACAGATCAGAGTCCTTTTACATATTCTTTGATATGTGACCTAACAAAAGATCCTTCCAGAACAAAACAAAACAAGCTTTGAATTTGTCATGAATCAAATCGCAAATGTTCTGCCAGAATACTTTAACTTGAGAACAATACTAAAAAAGATGTATAACTGTTTCAGGAGAATTACAACAAAAACTGCAAAGTATGTCAATGCTCAATCTAAATCCGCTTTGAATAAAAACTTTAGCAGGGTAAACTCTATGGATAATCTTCAAAGACACTTCTTTTACTTTA
>NW_023423201.1:0-1288 GCF_002922805.2 Oryzias melastigma
GCAGGATGAGAAAATGAAGACCCATGTATAAACAGACAGGACTCTTGTTTAACAGAAGACTGATTGCATCTGTGTTTTTCCTGTGCAGCCTGGCAAACTGACAGAAGCTTTCAAGTACTTCATCCAGGGCATGGGATACAGTAAGTACTGAAAAAATGGTTACATTTCTAAATGTGCTGATTTACAAAGCACCGAACACTTTGAATACCTGAATCACAATTTCTGAAAACTTTATTTTAATAGTGCTCTGCCACCTGGTGGTGGGATTAGGAACTTCACCTTAGAAACCCACTTTCTTTTGTTTGAAATCTCACTCCAATCGTTTTTTTAATTTAAGTGTTCCAAGTGGTATTTTAATTATGCTTTTGGCGTTTTTTAGCCAAAATTAAAAAAAATCTTCTTTTTTTGGGACATAATTTCTACAATGCAGCAGTAATTTTATAGGAATTCATCTTTGACTTGTTGATGGGACTGTTGGTCCAAAGCAAGCCCACCCCCACTTCCGTCACTCTCCTGCTAGCTTACAGCCCCTCACAAGAACCTGCCTGCAGACAACCAGACAGTCAGACATCGTCAACCAGAAGCGAAAATTAAAAAACGTGGAAGCAGATTTTTTAAAAGTATTTAATCGACTTAGGGTTTGTTTACTCTTTAAAAATGCAAATAGACTGTTACAGTTGCCAGTACACAATAAAGTTTTAATGAACAAGATGAGCTAATTAAAAAATTGATGATACCAAAGGAATTGTAAAAAAAAAAAATGCTCCTTTTAAAGGTATAATAGCAAAAACTGTAATAAAGGGACTTCCATTCCATCTGATAATCTCTGCAGACAGGTTCTCTTCACTAAAATGGCAACCAATATTGGAGCTATCTAGCCATACAGTTTTATGCCAGATTCTAGCACAGACGAGGAAAACAAAGATGTACAGAAATCTATTTAATTACAAGTGGATGCTTCAGAAACCCAATTTTTTTTCACACTGCTCCAGATTCGCAATGATTTCCATAAAAAAATGCAATTTTAAGCTTAATTTTCTTTATATATGTCATCCATCATGAGAAAAATACACATCAACAAGCTAAAAACACCAAAGAACATTATTTTTATCAGAATAATGTGACTGAAGTAATTTAAAAATGCCTCAACTACACAATGTCATAAAAATGTGGGTTAAAATAATACAATCCTTCAACACAAAAATGAATCGGTGTCTTCCCGTACTGCTTCTAGAAGTTGACTGAATTGTCCCCTCCCCTCAGTGCCTTCTGCCAGCATGACCCGCCT
>NW_023423202.1:0-1288 GCF_002922805.2 Oryzias melastigma
ATTAAGTTGTTAATTTGTAAAAGTTGGTATACATTTGTGAAAACTCATTAAAGGCGTAATTAAGGTTTTTTTTTTGTTGTTACACCAAATGCCATTTTACAAATGAAATATTGGAGATTAAAGATGATCCTTAAGGGCAAAAAGAATAACAGTTTTGTTTAGTAAATCTTGACTTACTGGGTATTTCTTGATAACTATTTGCTAAAGTAAATATATATATATATAATGTAATAAATCTGCTGTCTGTTTAAACTTTCTTTGTACTTTACATTTGATATAAAGTCCATTAACGTGTGATAAAGTTTAATCTCAACTTTACCCTTAACCTTGAAAAAGGAAGCTAGAAATCAGATGCTAATGTCTAAAGTGCAGTGAATATTTTTTTAAAAGATAAAAACTGCCATTTTTTTAATATAATAAATAAACACGAATCTGCCGTGTTTTTGATTATCTTAGCAACATCCTCGAAACATTAGAGTCGGTAGCCAAATTTATTGAAAAGGAAAATTGGGAAGTGGGAACAACTGTCGGAATCGTTCCATATTTGGAGTAGACCTCCAACTTTTGCCCTATTGTGCTCTCTTATGGGGTCCAGATGACCCGACCCTTATATTAACGTGTGATCCCTCCCATGACAAAGATGGACAGGATATTTTATGTCTCCCACAGAAATCAGTGAAGATAATAAAATCCTTAAAAGAATAAAAAGTTCAGTGTGCTGTCTTATAGGGTTTATAATGTAAACAAGCCTAGGACAGCACAAGGGTTAAATGATTTTATTTTGAAGTTAAAGGTTATTCTGTTTCCTCGCTGACTTTTCCACACAAAGAAATTTTCCCAAAATATTAGTTTTTTTGTTAATTTTGCTGGCTTGAGGGTTTAAATTTGGTGATTAAAACGAGTCTTTAACCATTTAACACTAGCAATGTTGCTAGCAATGCCTAAATAATACACTCTTATTGACAAACTCTTCGACCAGTAACAACGTGAATCACCTGAGAAAAAAAAGCCTTTTCATGCCACACATTACTAAAAGATTCCACTGGAATGACACTAATTGCATAAACGATTGAAGAGTTATAGTGAACAAATGAAAGTAGCACTGGAGATACATTTGAGCTGTGGTGTCATTGGGTTAAATCAATGACAAACGTATTTAAGACCGTGGAGAACGACTTGACATGCATCAAAAGCGAGTCGAGAGAAAATCTGGTCATTTTTCAAAATAAAATGTCCTTTAGCCCTGCGACGGACTGGCGACCTGTCCAGGGTGAACCCCGCCTTCGCC
>NW_023423203.1:0-1288 GCF_002922805.2 Oryzias melastigma
AGCTAGCACCCTTTCCTACCACAAGGGGTTGCTGACTACTACATTAAGAAAGAATGATGAGCTGTAATCTGGATCAGAATATTAATAATAATATTTATTTATATTTCGCTTCTCAAGATAAAAAACACAAAGTGCTTCACAATAAATCAGTGTAAAACACAGAATATAAAAACAGAATATAAAAAAAATAATTTTCCAAACACAGATTTCCCACCAAATATAACGATTTAATTATTCTGAAATATTAAATTTAGCTTAATTTGACATATGTGGACTAGATTTTAAAGACTGATATACATTCCTTCTTAGTATTCCACTGTCATATCTGTCTGAGTTTACAGTGAGGTCACTTTTTACCCTTCAAATAAATAGTGTGTATGTGTGTATAACTACTCTAACTTCTGACATACATGTAACACCTAAACACTTACATATATACATACATACACCTAAATACATACAATATACAACAAATAAGAAATCATTAAAATTATTGTTTATACAAAAGCATTCTGTGAAATATTTAAGCATAATTTTTTTTTTAACAAGACAGACAAACTCAAGACCTCAAGTCCTCCCCCTCCCTCTATTGCATTCTCCCAACTCTGAGACACATGTTTTTTTTTTTTCTTTTTCCATTTCCACAGAGTTACTGACATGAATTGAGAGTAAGCGTCATTTGCATATGAGATAAATATCAGGGGCTTGTTTGAGCATTTGTTTGAATCACGGAGTTGAACTAGTGGGAAAGAGGGGAAAAAAGGGAAAGTTCCACCCAAATGTAACTCTGTCGTCTTGTTACATCTTAAAGAGTTGTACAAGAGATTCATGAACTTTTGTTTTATCTACCCAAAAAAGCATTTTGACATGTCTGGAAATTTGTTTCATTTTCAACCCATATATGATTGGGTTAAGCAAGGGCTGATATATTATAATTTGTAACATCACTGTTAAGTGCAAAGTTTTTTGATATTCAGAGCCAAAAAAACCTATGATGACATCAAAAGAATTTAAAAAAGAGAAGTTTATCAAAACTAACAAATGAGGTAAACAGGTCTGTGCAGCTTTACTTCTAATTTCTTTAGAGCTTCGATGTGAAATTATTAGTATCTTTATGTATGTAAACAGAATGAAAAGTGAGGGCAAAACTGCAACATTGACAAGAATCATTGTGTCTAACAAAGCAAGTTCTTCTACGCTTTTACATAGAAGTTGTTGAAGTGTACTGTCACAGAAGATTGTTTCCAGGCTGAAGCTGCAGGGCCTTTGATTAATGATTACTTTTCCT
>NW_023423204.1:0-1288 GCF_002922805.2 Oryzias melastigma
TTTTTTACTTAAAATGCAAATACAAGATCGCTATATATAACCATCAATCTGTGCTGTAGAAAAAAAAATTCAATTTGTTTTTTTCATCAATGATTGTTGATTCCTTGTAGAAGTGATAGAGATCAGTCGCTTTGAGTTCTGATGAAAAAGAATAAAAAAGTGCAATATTTCATGTTTTTCTGGACAGAGAAAGTACATCAAATAACCCCCTTCATGTGAATTTCATTTTTCTCCACACCCTGTTCACATCCAGACCAAAGACCGATGAGGAAGTAGGCTCCATATTTTTTTAATGTATACCTCAGACTTTCTTGCAGTATTCACACCTCACTATTCAGCACCATAAAGTAAATTACAGTTTTTAAATTGTTTTAACTAAGAATCATCAAATAACTTCAATGACTTCAGCAATAACACCTCCCCAACTACAGTCCCTAATTGTTCAAGCAAGACTAATCATGAATGAAAATCATATTTTTGGCCTTTTTAAAATGCTTTTCTGGCATTTTTCTGATAATGGAGGACAGATTTTGAGAAAATCAAGCTTAAAATTATGGAGCCTGTAAAGGGACATAAAGTTAAAAAAAAAGAAACTATTTTATTGTGTGCACCAGATAGTAAGTGGTCATTTGTGGAGACCCTTTCAGAGTACCTTACAATGTTACACACTACATGGTTCTCCTTTTTTGCAGATTTTTTTCAGTGCAGTTTTGCGCACCTCTTTCTTCTCTCTTTCTACTGCACACTGTGTTCTGCATCCTGATTGGCTGTCAGTCAATCAGGATGCAGAGTCTCTTTAACTTGCCAGAGTTCGCTCACATAAATCTTTAATCGTGATCAGATCTTTGTTTTTATTCTAATTTACTGGTCTTATTTCCTATGAAGGTTTGAACTTTGAGACTTTAAACAAGAGAAAAAAATGTGTGGAAAAGTAAAAAAAAGAAATAAATAAAATCCTACTTCAAGATTTCACCTATCACAGGTTATTGTCAGAACACGTACAAAAAAAAGAGAGAACACTTGTACCTGAAAATGTGAAAGAAAAAAAATCTTCCACCACTACTATGGTTCTAATCAGCTGGGAGCAGAACAAAAATATTGACCTGATTTGATGGGAGAAGAGTTTTCTTACAATTTGTCATCATCCTGAACTGAATCTGAGGTCATACCAAGCACGAGTGCGTCTGGTGTGCACCATCTGCTACCTGGTGGGCACATTTATTATTTGGTGTGCACCAGCTACTATCTAGTGCGCACCGGCTTCTGTCTGGTGCGTACCGGGTTCTAA
>NW_023423205.1:0-1288 GCF_002922805.2 Oryzias melastigma
CATATTTGACATTTATTGGCATTTTAGAAGCATTTGTAAAGCTTTATTAGACATAAATTAACATTTGTAAAGCTTTGTTAGACATTTAATTCACATTGATTTGCCTTTCTAAAGCTTATTTAGAAATGTATTAGACATTTATTAGCATTTGTAAAGCTTTATTAGACATGAATTAAACATGTATTAGGATTTTAAAGCTTTATTAGACATTTATTACACAGTTGTTTGCAGTTTTAAAGCTTTATTAGAAATGTATTTGCTTTTTTAGCTTTATTAGGATTTTTAAAGCCTTTTTAGACGTGGTTTAAACAATTATTAGCATTTGTAAAACTTTATTAGACATGAATTAAACATTTATTAGCATTAGTAAAGCCTTTTTAGACATGAATTAAACATTTATTAGCATTTATCGAGCTTTATTAGACATTTATTAGCATTAGTAAAGCCTTTTTAGACATAAATCAAACATTTTTCAGCATTTTAAAGGGCTTTTCACACAATTATTAGACATTTATTAGCATTAGTAAAGCCTTTTTAGACATGAATTAAACATTTATTAGAATTGTAAAGCTTTATTAGACATATATTGGCCATTTATTAGCATTTGTAAAGCCTTTTAACATGACTATTAGACATTTCTTAACATTAGTAAATCCTTTTTAGACATAGATCAAACATTTAACATTTTTAAAACTTTATTATACATTCATTACACAGTGATTTGCAGTTCTAAAGCTTTTTTAGAAATGTATTAGACATTTATTAGCATTAGTAAATCCCTATTAGACATTAATTAAACATTTAACATTTTTAAAGACTTATTAGACATGAATTACACATTTATTAGCATTTATAAAGCTTTATTAGACAAATATTGGACATTTATTAGCATTTGTAAAACCTTTTTACACATGGAATAAACATGTATTAACATTAGTAAATCCTTATCAGCCATGGATCAAACATTTATTAGCATTTTTAAAGCTTTATTACACATTTATTAGGATTTTAAAGGACTTTTTTACACATATATTAGACATTTATTAGTATTAGTAAAGCCTTTTTATACATGGATTAAACATTAGCATTTTTAAGGCTTTATTAAACATGTATTACGTATTAGCATTTGTAAAGCTTTATTTGACATTTATTACACAGTTATTTACAGTTTTAAAGCTTTATTAGAAATGTATTACACATTTATTACCATTTCTAAAGCCTTTTTACACATGGATTAAACATTTATTAACATTAGTAAATCCTTATTAGATATAGATCAAACATTTAT
>NW_023423206.1:0-1288 GCF_002922805.2 Oryzias melastigma
GATGGCCCGCGGGCCGCGAGTTTGAGACCCCTGATATATAGCATTGCTAGTGCAATAATGCTAGTGTGAATGCTGTAAGCTGAATTTGGCCGCTGAAGATGCTAGTGCTGATAGCTAAAGATGCTGAAATTGAAGGCTAAAAATGCTGAAGTTAATTGCTGAAAACGCTGAAGCTGATAGCTAAAAAAGGCTGAAGCTAAAATATTAGTTAAATGCCAAATTAGCCTAAAAAAACTATAAAAAAAACAACAACAAATTTGCCAAAATAGCTAGCATGTAGCTAAAAAAAATAGCTAAACTCCCAAATAGCCTAAAAAAAATCCTAAATTAGCCAAAACGGATAGCATGTAGCTAAAATATTAGCCTAACTCTAAAATGGATTAAAAAGCTGAAAAAAGTCTAAATTAGTCAAAAACGCTAGCATGTACCTGAAATATTAGTTTAACCCCAAAATAGCCTAAAAAATGAAAAAAATCCTAAATTAGCCAGAACAGCTAGCATGTAGCTTAAATATTAACTTAACTCCAAAATAGCATAAAAACTGAAAAAAATCCTAAATTAGCCAGAACAGCTAGCGTGTAGCTGAAATATTAGCTGAACTCCAAAATAGCCTAAAAAACCTTAATAAATACGAAAACAATCCAAAAAGCCAGAATAATGTCATTATAACTTTCAACTTTGCTACACTTTGACTCTATATAACACAAAGGAACAACTAATCGACTATTAAATTAGCCGTCGACTATTTTAATAGTGGATGGCAGCCCTAGTGTCCAACTGTTGAGCTTTTTTTATTCTTTTGTTGATGCTGAAAAACAGGTTATTTCCTATTTTAAAATACACGTTGTGACCCTGGCATACATAACTAATGCTTTAAACTCATCACTAAGAACAAGTTTGACTCTGAAATGGAGAAATTGGTTCACGTTTTTCATGGTTTTTGTCCATCTCTGACCTTCACGTCTTCTTGTTTCAGGCCAGCTGGTCCGCATGCTGCTGATCACACAGGTGACCCGCTACCTGGATTTTAAAGTGGTTGAAGGAAGCTATGTGTACAAGGGAGGAAAAATCCATAAAGTCCCTTCTACTGAGACCGAGGCCCTAGCATCGAGTAAGATCTATTCCCTGAATCATTTTGGAGACTGCTAACCTTTTTCTTACTGTTTAATTTAAGAAATAGATAAATAAAACAATAGTAATCCAGTAAAGCCAACAAATCAAGTAATAAAATAGGATTTAGTTCTGGTTCTGGTTTTAATTTGTCTTGTCAATTTAAGGCCTCATGGGA
>NW_023423207.1:0-405 GCF_002922805.2 Oryzias melastigma
TAATTGATAAACTATAGAATAACATTTGGTTAAGAAACCGAAAAAAGAGTAAAAGGGGTCCGATTATGACCAGACACATATTACAATGTTCAGGATTGAGGGGAACAATCCACACTCCATCAAAAATCCACAATTCACCTTCATAGGGAACTGACGACAAAACAAACCACAAACAAAATAAGGACAGCAGGGCAGCACACCAACTCATGGACAAATGACATCATCGGACACATTTTGATGAGAACTTTAATAATCTGTGCCACTGCTGTCATGAATAAAAGCATATACCTGATGTGTTGTGAAACTGAAGATTATTTAATGGAGCTTGACTATACTATTTCGTTTGTAAATCTAAAAATTTGTCATTTTACAGACAAAACAAGAAAAAAAAAACTTGCAGACTTG
>NW_023423207.1:689-1287 GCF_002922805.2 Oryzias melastigma
CTAGTAAAATTCATTAACTGCATTGGTAGATAATTTCTACTAAAAAGAAGTACTTTGTTTTAGAATTAAGATGTGTTTCTTTGCAGTGTAGCCCTGGTCAAACAGGGATCACCACATGTGTTGTGATCATTGACAATATATAGAGATGGACAAAGCACCTGTGATGTCCCCCAATAAACATGCCTTACCTCTTGTTCCAAGGAAAAGCAGTCATTTTTCCGTTGTACGGACTTCACCGTGTTGGAACCAGACAACGTTAGTAAGCAGTCTGAGTTGCTCTGAGTCATCATTTCTATGATAACCACTATTGGAAAGCCACACCCCTTTCTCTGAAAGCAAGTTAGGATAGTCTGTCAAATGTTTCAAACATTTGAGGAATAATTGTGTATTTCTCCATAGAAGTCTATGGCTTTCTGGGACCAGTGGCTACTTCCTGTTTGCAACGCAGGAGAGGAGGGGTCACTCAGTCTAGTTCTAATAGACTGTCAATGGTCATGACTCTAGAATAAAATGAATAAAACATCAATCACTGACAATATCCACTTAACAACTATTAAAAAAATCTTTACCCATCTCTCACGGCTCCAGCTAACTGAAT
>NW_023423208.1:0-1287 GCF_002922805.2 Oryzias melastigma
TACATAAGCTTGAGAAGTTCAGAACTCAAACTTATATAAGGAAATGTAGTTAATATGTTTAAAAACAAATATATATTTTGCATTTTTATATTAAGTGGTAGATCATTCTGACCTGGTCAATAAAAAGAGATTAATAAAGTGCTGAATATTGATATTTGTTCCTTAGCTTTTGTCATTGTTGATAATTATGGTGAGAAATCAGTGTCTTTACATAGAGGAGTATCATTATTCATGATAAATAATGTATAAATAACTATAACTAAGAAAAATTAATTATTTCAAACTGGTAGCCCTTTGTATGACTCAGTACCCATGAAGTAGATCAGTTTCAAATAGGTTGGTGATCCCTGATCTAGACTGTAAAATCCCTCTCTACTTACACACTTATACACTTTTCTCAGACATAAATGAACTTTTTCACACTTTTCCCTCTCTGCTAAAATTTTCAAAGTTCAAGTTGTCACAGAAAAAAATCTGATCACAATGGAAAATGTATGCAAATATGGCAAACTGAACTCATACTGTACAGGAGAGACGGCATGAGGGAGATTTATTGACAATAGCCTACAGCCAATCAGAATGCAGAACACAATCAGGTGCTAAAAGCTCCTAACTAAACTAAGCCTAACTGTGAAAGGTAAAAATTTAGCTTGAAAAAGAAGAAATGTCTCACATTTAAAACGATCACCCATGTAAAAAATAAACAACCTAATTCCTGAGATAATCAGAGCCAAAAAAGACAAAATACAACAGACATGGAAATGTGGCTGTTACAGAAAAATATACACTATTTACAGAAAATATAAAGATAGACATTATTTAAAGAAGATATAAACAATAAATACAAGTAAACAAAGAGTGCAAATTGTAGTGTGGGGAATATTACAAGCAGTGTGCAATTTAAGGCAGTAAATGCTATTTTAACACTCATTTTGGGGTTTAATAATTTGTTAAAAAATGTTATTTGATTAAATTGTGCGACAATATATATATTTTTCTAAATATTCTAAGAAAATACCTCTTAAAATGAAATAACTTACATTTTTGGAAATTATATTAATTTTGCTATAAATACTGAAATTAAACACATAATAATGTTTAGGATTTTAAAAATGATTAAATAGACATGTAATTATACATTTAAAGCATCTATGATTTAAAAAATGGCTTGTTTTCTGCCACCTTCACAAAATAAAATTTGTAAAAATTCATTTTATTAATTTGTCTTTTGAACAGACAAACTAGGAAAGCCGACACTACACAATCATTTTTTATTAAGTAAAGGAG
>NW_023423209.1:0-1287 GCF_002922805.2 Oryzias melastigma
AAACATTACAACAGTAATAAGTTTGACTTTAATGTCAGAAACATTGAAATTATCTGACTTTTGCTCTGTTTACAATGATTATGTGAGCATGGGAATTTAGGCAACTTTTAACTGGTGAGAAAAGATCTTCTGCAGCTCCACTTCTCATAGCCAAAGCTAATGCTAGAGTTAGCATCAGCACAGATTAAAAAGAATAAAATCATAATTACCTTCATAATCAAACAAGCAGCATTCAGTGAAGTTCTTGTAACCTTTGTCTAACTTTGACCGGATTTTTAGAGAAATAATCCACGACTGGAATTTAGGGAAGCAGCTGTGGAGCATTCTGCAGGCAGGACTACGGACATTTGTACTTTGATTTGTGAACGATCTAAGAGAAAAAATCAAAATACAGTAAGGTAGGACATTTATAAGATAAATATTGAACAATTTTCCATTACAGTTGGTAAGGTTACTTTTTATTATTTATGTAAAATTGTGTTAAATGGCGTTCATTTGGCAGCTTTGCCGTTCTAGACCAGTAAACCGGAAGTCATGTTACACACAGACGGGGATGTCGCCATTTTATCTGACGACACACAAAAAATCTATTAATTACAGACTTTAACATTTGGATTAAAAATAATAGTGTTGACTCCTAAAAATGGAGATGATTGTCATAAAAGCACAGACGACAACTTAAAAATCGATAAATAAAGCTATAACCTGAAGCAGTTGAAGTTTTGCAAACACAAAGTTCTTCCACACCTCAAGAAGAATCTATCAGGGGACAGTCTGATGCTGCTGGAGTTGTCATAAACCATCCAGGGACCTCACTGGACACATCACACTGATGGATAACTAGTTCAACATGAAGTCCGCTCACCGTCGTCTGCGTTGCAGTGCTTTATAGCTCTCTACATCCAGAGCTCAGACTAGTTTGTCCTCTCTGGTTGCCGTACATGATCTTCCTCGAGGCTTTGTTTTATCGCTTTGAGGAACTTTTTGAAGCTCATCTTCAGCTGAAAAATCCTTCTCTGAGGCAATTGTCCCTCATTTACAGAGCCTCACTTCTCTTCTGCTGCCATCTCTCCATCAGATTCAGAATCCACTTCAAACTTACTCTTAAAAGAATAGCTGACAAAGGCATCGTTTTAAATCCGATGGCCCCAGTTTAACTAGATGATCAGGGTTTCATTGGAGTCGATCTGCTGCTCCTTCATATAGTTTTCTAGCAAAAATGCCACCTGAACAGCGAGACCCCCAGTATGACCTTAACCAGCTTTGTTTATGTCTGACCTTTCACAC
>NW_023423210.1:0-1287 GCF_002922805.2 Oryzias melastigma
AAACAGAGAGAGAGCCATTATTGTTTTGTTTTTTTTCCAATCTGGCCACAGGATCTAGACCATTGACTGTAAAAATAATGGACTTCTCGAGCTATGAGGTCCCCCATTGGAAATGCTTTCGTCTGAAAGTCCAAGTTCTTGCTTGCGGAGCTTTTTATGTTAAATATCAGCACAGACTTGATCTGCTCAGAGCTTTCTACAGCAGACAACTGAAGAGGCTCATGAGAACCCCGTGAAGGTCCGTGACGTCTCTGACACACGTACCTGTATGAGGCTGAGAACGCGGTCATGGAGGACAGTGGGGGGGTTGTATTTGGGCAAAATGGAACGGACCAAAACCCCCTCAACAAAGTCCTGGGTGGCCACCAGAACGTGAAAGCGGTGGCCACAGTTCTTCACGCAGGTCTCAAGAACCTTTAAAAACAAACAATAACACTCCGTTTGTCGTAGTGTCATAGATATTTACTCACCACAAACACTGTGAAGGAGCAGAACTCACGGTAAGAGCCAGCATGATCTCTCTGAAGTTTTTGTTTCCAACAATTCTCTTCTTTATAGCTTTGACTGCATCTTTGGGCCTGAAGGGACAGAAACTGTTGGGGTTCCACTCTTATAAAGTCAAAGTATACACATGACCTCAGCACAACATTTGGCTGCAAATAAAATCATTTCAAAACCATGCCATTTTCCTCAAAGTAAAAAACAAAAAATTTGATTTTTTTTAAAGTCAGAAAGATGTCAGGAGGAAACTAAATGCCCCCTAAAAACTGTGGCATTTTGACTAAAAGGGGAAAGTTTGGTTTCAGCGACCTTTGCCACACCACAGAGAGGTAACTCAACCAGAAAGGAAATCAGCTGTCAACAGCAGCACAATATGAAGGGCTTGTGAGAAAGCATGCTGGAAGTACAGACTGGTGGACTCCTTACCCTTCATCTGTTTCGTTGATGATGTCACAGATCTCCATGTTCAGCCCCCAGTCCTCCACCTGCAGAGAGCCGCTGGTCGCTCGCTCTGTCAGCACAAACAGCAGGCTGATAGAGTCAACACAAAATTTGACCCAAACCACATGTGAGTGACAGCTGCTGATGCTCAGCAGAAGCAGAGGAAGAACTTCTCAGATCTGAAGCTGCAGGGTTGTTGTTTAGGGTTTTCCTGCTCAGATGTTCTGCAGTGTCCCACCTAACATGGATTTTTGAGGATTCTGCACAAAACTTGTTTTATTTTTTAACCTTTAGGAAGCTCTTTAGAGCAGGGGTGGCCAACCCTGGTCCTCAGGAGCCTCAACC
>NW_023423211.1:0-287 GCF_002922805.2 Oryzias melastigma
GCTCTAAAATCTCTGCAGAAAATCACTGACAAAGATTTACTGACAATATTGAGAGTTTTTTTTTTCTGTTTTCTCTGCCATTTTGTGTTTTGCAGGTCAGCTGACACTCCTCCTGGATGGTTCCTCCTTCTCTGCTGCTCCCTCTGGAGGAGTGCACAGCTGTCTGCACTCTGTAATTAAGACTATTTAAGTTGCAGCCTTTCTGTTCTCAGTGTCGGTGCGTCCTGTTAGGACTGTGAGTTTCCTGTTTTAGCCGACACCGAGGTTTGCAATTCTTTCAGGGTTAT
>NW_023423211.1:565-1287 GCF_002922805.2 Oryzias melastigma
GGGAGTTTAGAATTCATTGCGGGGTTTTCAATAAGTCCGTTGACTCATCCTGTGTTTGTGGCCTTAAGAGAGTAGTGATGAGTCGGTCGCAGATATTTTATTTCTCTATAAAGAGACAAAGAAAGCCGAGCACACCCGTACCGGTATAGATAAACGTTAAAGCCGCTGCACATCCAGGGGAAGGGGAGGAAGAAAAACATAAAATGTTGGAAAACACTTTAGTTTTGGTCGAGAAAGGTGGATTTAACCAGCGATGTAGCTTTTTGTTAATATCTAAATGTTTAACAATTAAAATGCCTGACTAGATATTTATCATTTGGGGTTGTCTAATGGCACAGTGGCGAGAGCTCTCACTTTCTGGTGAGAAGATACCTGGTTCAAGGCCCGCTTAGAGCAAAGTCATTTTTAACAATGATCATAAATGCTTAATATTTAAGTTTTAAGAAATAAAATAATTGTTTGGTACATATTCCTGGATGTATCATATGTTTGTGTTCAGGACGGTGGTGTTGTGGGGTATTTGGATTGGCAACTTTTATTGTGATAGATTGAAATGTTTTTTTCTTTTTGTTTTACAAATTTTCATTAATATTTTTTAGTGTGGTTGCAAGGTTTTTGTTACCTTGTATTTGTTTAAATTGATATCACTTATTCTTTTCAAACCCATCTTCCAAACAGACATCATTTACTTTACACATTTTAATCACAAAATGTTAATGTGA
>NW_023423212.1:0-1287 GCF_002922805.2 Oryzias melastigma
AGTTTTAAAACTTTAAAAATGGTCATTCTGCTAGTTTTTTGGACTATTTTGCCATTTACTAAGATTTTTTAGGCTGTCTTGGAGATAAGCTAATATTTCAGCATGCTAGCTATTTTGGCTAACCTAAGTTTTTCTTTTTTTAGTTTACCATTTAGCTAACATTTTAGCTGCCTTTCAGCTTCAGTGTTTTCAGTTATCAATTTCAGCATCTTCACCAGCCAAATTCAGCTTCCAGCATTCACACTAGCATCATCACAGGTAATACTATATATCTAGTTCATAAATATGTTAAAAAGTTACATTAGTTTTAACTATGTAGTTTTAGAGAGTTTAATAAATGTTTCTCCAGTTCGGCCCGCGAGCTTAGCTGTGTTTTGGATTTTGGCCCCTTGTGCGATTGAGTTTGACCCCCCCTTCTGGTTTAGTGGATCTCCAGATAGTTTGTACCGAATGTGTAGAAAGGTAAAATAAGAAGAAACTGAGCCTAACTTTTCCCAGACTGTAAAAAAGCTGCTCTACATATGCAAGCGCTTCAAAAAATCTTCAATTCGAAGGCCACCACAAAATAAAACCCCAAGATGGCCAATTACCGACCGCTCCCCGGTTTTATGTGTGGAGTTCCTGTTTTCAGGGCTGAGCTGAGCCTCAGTGGAGTTTGAAAAGAAACTTCTGTGAAAGACAGAGAGGAAAGAAGCTTCCGAATCTACAGAGCAGAACATGTGGACGGTGAGAGGATGTTTGTGTCTTGTTGGGACATCATTGTGATCATCTTCAGCTTTCCAGCCCATAAGTGGATTTGTTCAGTGGATCATTCTTCCAATCCTCATCACTTAGAGTCTGATGGTAGATTTGATCGTTTTGGTGACAGAGGTGAACACATTTTGGAGAACCTCTCTCACTAACATTTGATCTGAATCAGTGCTGTGGAGTCAACATGATCATTGACTGTTACCACTGTGAGGAACGACGTTGGTAACAGTGTTATTTCAGTAATGGACTAATCTTTACGACACTCTCACTACATGTTCATTTTCAAACCAAACGTACCAGCGGCTGCTGTGGTGACATAAAGTCAAGGGAAACTGGGAGGTCATCAACAGAGTTTAGCTATGATGAAAGGAAAATGCAGTTTGATTTCCATGATACCCAATCGGAACCATCGTTGTTTTACATTCAGGATCTCATGCGTTCTCGTCAAACGGGTGGAAGAGGCTGTGAAAAAGGTCAGTCTGAGCAGAACGATGGAAAGTTGTCATTTTCTTAATATAAAATCTACTTCAAATGCAT
>NW_023423213.1:0-1287 GCF_002922805.2 Oryzias melastigma
AGTTATCTGAATCTGAAGTGTTTCTGCATCAGTTACTCAACATTTATTCGTCTGTTCATGTGGATATTTAATGTTACGCACTCACGATTTCCCACCGTTCTCAAAAAGCGTTCAAATCCATCTCCGTCGGCTTTCCTGAAACGTTCGTGTAATGATTTATTTCTGCCTCATTTGTTGTGAACTTTTATGATTTTTATAAAAATTCTGAATTTAATATAAAGCCAAAAGAAAATAAATGTGAAATCCTTCTATATTCCACTTACTTAGGGTTTATAGAAAACCCTCTTGTTGTCTGAAGCGCCTCAAGATGCACTGAAATGATAAAAGTAAAGCAATTTCCTTTTGGAAGCAAAGTAAAAAAGCACTAAAAATGTGAAATTTTCTGCCAAAAACAAAATAACTAGTCTTATTTTTGAAACTTTCCCTTCCTGTGACTCCACCAACCAAACGTGTGAAGTGCAGCAGGTGTGACAGCCTCCTGCATGAGGAAAAATGCAGCAATGTTTAAAGTGTTTTTGTGTGTGATCCGGTGGGTAAAATAACCATTGATTTCCTCGCCGCTTCAGAGCAGCCTTGCCTGTCAGGTCTTTTTGTCTGATCGATAATCCCAGCACATTACCGCGCTCACACTGTAACTGACCAGAGAGCGAATGAGTCACTCCTTCTGCAATCAGCCTGTGTAGTTAAGTGCACGTACCTTAAGAGTCTCATTTTCAAATATGCCTTCATACAACAGGCGATCGAAAAAACTCATTGTGACTTTTTAGAGGAATCAATAGTTTTGCTCCAAATGCTGGAAAATGTCTGTGTGACTAAATGTCTTTTTTTCTTCTTTGAACCGGAGGAAACGATCAACTCTTGTTTTTCTTTTATGCTTTAACATGCAGAAAGGATGATTTTTTTTTTTAGTCCCACTCCGATCATCTTTTGATCTGTTGTAAAATCGGTCCCAGTAGCAGCGTGTGGCTTGCCGTAGTAGCTTCAACATCACATTTCTCCAACAGCATTTTAAAAATAATTTGAATAAAGAAATACTCAGAAATGCAATTAATTCTCTTAATGTGTGTCATCTAGCATGAGAAAATACCACAAGTACATAGTAAAAACACCAAAAATACCCATAATTTTCATTTTTATTCTCTGCAGATTAATGATCCCAATCACATGCAGTTCTGCTTGGTATCAACTTCCAGAATGAAGCCTTTTTAAAAAAGAAAGTAACAACATCCAGGTCATTTCAAAAAGTGACCACAATGTGACTTTTTGCAAATTAATCCAAATTTGGTC
>NW_023423214.1:0-919 GCF_002922805.2 Oryzias melastigma
TGGATTTGAAGTCACTGAAGCCGACCGTCCAATGAAAACACTCGACAGCAGACAAAGAACTGATACAGAATCTGCCAGAAGAGCAGGAGGAAACGTGACCACCAGGTATGAACAGGAAGTACAGTCAAAGACAGGAAGTGGGCCCCCGCCAAACTAAAGGACATCTCTGACCGGAGCGACCACCGTTAGCCATTAAAAACAAACCACAGAACATCATGAAATGAAATCAAAGGATAAATTCAAACTTATGTTTTGATCTTCAAGAAACAAAAACCAGGAATCAGAAAATTATGACTTTAGGGGATTTTCATGACCTTTCATGACCTTTCATGACCTTCTGCTGGTTCTGTCCAGCGTTGAATGAAGTCGTAGAACGTTGGAGACATTCGACCCGGATCTGCTAAAGAATCTGGAAGCTCCTCCCTCATGTTTTTCCCTCTTCCTGTTCTCCTGCCAGCATTCATTCCAATCATTAGCATTTCTTTATGAGCTCAGTATTATATTCTCCCATTAGTCTAATAATATATAATTGCATTTTAAAGGCAGGTAATAGATTATAAACTCACATAATGAGAACTGCCACTTCATTTATGACATAAATCTCTGCCAGCATTGTAATGGGCCTTCTCAATAAAACCGCTTCACAGCCGACTGAATTAATTAGAATCAATTGAACCTTTGTCTAAATTAAGGCAATTCATTAAAAAAACTCATGGTGTCACTTGGAGTCGACAAAGGCAGCGATTCATGACGCTTCCTCAGAGCACAGCTGGAAGTGAGGAGAGGTGAAGAGGTGAAAAGGTGTTTTTGTGGGCGGGGCTTCAGATCCTCAGACATGTTTGGGTTGTTGTGGATTTCCTGCGTTCCGATTGGTGCTCTGGTTTTTCCCAGTAACAGACACACGGAGGAGCCGTCAGCG
>NW_023423214.1:1108-1286 GCF_002922805.2 Oryzias melastigma
TGTGTGATGCTACGACATTCCATGAAAGACGGTTTCAGAAGAAACACGCCCACGCCCATGCTCTGACCTGCACCACACCTGCTCGCCATGGTTAACCTCGGTTCTGAGGAGAGTCACAAAGAAGAACTACAACCAGGATGAGACATTTAACTGAAAAGAATTTGTTTTGTTTTGCCGC
>NW_023423215.1:0-1286 GCF_002922805.2 Oryzias melastigma
CCACGGGACTGGAGGCTCACCTGGTGTCTTCAAACTCCAGATACATCCAGGAGCAGCAGGAGCAGCAGCAGGTAGACGGTAGAACAGTAGAGCACAGCGGGCTGCTGTGGTTAGTAGACAGGAAGCTGTGAGCGGAAGAGGAGGGGGGGGTTGAATCAAAGGGCAACCGGAGACTGATCTGTAGGATCTAGATCTTCGTCTGGGTTTTTCCTCGCTGCATTGTGGGTCGACAGCTGTGTTGTGCGGTGTAGCTATGTTGTCATACTATGAGTCACATTGTGGCTTCAGATGGAAAACCTTTCAAAATAAGAGCTTTTACTTTTTGAGCAGTTTTTGTTTCATATTTTTACAAACATTGCAGATTAAATCCCAACAAATAGTAAAAGTCTGGAAATATATTTCAACCCTTTGATTTACTCTTAATTTTCATCTTTTAACACGATCACCGTCATTTCAGTTGATTCTGAAGGAGAAAAGCGGCTCATCGAGCCGCTTTTCTCCTTCAGAATCAACTGAAATGACGTTGATCGTGTTAACGGATGAAAAGTTACAGTATATTAAAGATTTTGTGTTTAAGCGTCACCAGCAGAAGTTAGCACCAGCTTTTGTGTAGCCCTGGGGAGGTTTGTTGCCCGTGGTAACGGTATGACTGTGTGCAGCTGATCATGCAGGAGCAGGACGAGCAGCTGGATTTGGTGTCGGGAAGCATCCGAGTCCTCAAAGACATGTCCGGGCGCATCGGAGACGAGCTGGACGAGCAGGCTGTGTGAGTTCATGAGAAAACCTCTAAGAAGCTGATTCAGTGTCCCATTAAAAAAAAATTAAATAAATAAAATGAGGCTTCCTAGTAGAAAATTACGTTTAGTCGAGTGTGTCAAAGTCGAGGCCTGAGGGCCTGATTAGGCCCTCTGGGTAATTATTTTATATTATTGTTGGCCCAATGTTATTTCTAACTAATATAATTTTGACAAAATCTGTTTTGATGTAGAGTAAAATAATGAAAGTTATATAAGGTTTAAGTAGATTTATTCTAGAATAATATTCCTGCCTTTTTAATAACTATAATTATGTTAAAAAGTTAAATTTTTAATGTTTTTAAAATTGGCATTCTGTTAGCTTTTTGGACTATTTTGGCATTTACTGAGATTTTTTAGGCTTTTTTTTGGAGTTTGGATAATATTTCAGCTACATGCTAGCTGTTTTGGCTGATTAAGGTTTTTCTCTTTAATTTTTTTTAGGTTGTTTTGGAGTCAGGCTAATATTTACCTCTAGCTGTTTCGGCTAAT
>NW_023423216.1:0-1286 GCF_002922805.2 Oryzias melastigma
TCCACTTGCAAACGAAGAGATCCATCTTTATTTTTCCTCTAAGCTGGCTCTAAACTGTAGAGCTACGTAGCTCCAATAATGTTAGTTAGGTGCTATAAGCTAGTGGAGGAGTGTAGACAAAGAGATGATGAGGAATTAGTGCACCTCTGCGCCAGTAGTCCCGCCCACAACCTAGAGGTGAATTTATAATAAATTTTGGATAAAAATGGCATAATCACAATTAAAACTGCAATAATTTTACAATAGACAAATATCTATCGTTGAAGTCAGAGGTAGCAAGAACGATACGTATCGCAATCACAATCTTCCAATGTCCAGTTTTAATAGGAAATTATATGACCCTTTGTCAAAAGTAGATAATCTACTATTTAGAAAAAATGATATTTTTATAGTTTTATTCATGACAAAAAACAATTGTTAATTCATTAATAATTAATTATATATTTTCATGACAACATTTAAAATCGATACAAGTGAAATATCGCAATATATTGTCGAATTGATTTTTCTCTATAGTGAGAAAAAGAAAAAGCCCCACCCTGGTTCTCCAGTGTGAACACCGTATCCTAAACGAGTGGCTGATATGAATGTAGCATAAAACAACTAAACAGAAACACAAGTTTAATACAAAGAAGTGCCCTATTTTTTTGGATTTTAGTCCAAAACAAATCATCCCAAAAGGCTATTTTAGTGTTGAAGCTTGCAGACCGCCATCTTAGGACCTAAATAAGATGAAATAAAAACGGTATAATACCTTGAACGCTCCCCATATGTCATCTGTACGTCTTCCCAGGAAACCTATGAGACAAAAAACATCCAATATCAAAATGAGATGCCAAAAAAGTATCAACAAACCAACAAATACATAATTATTAATTAAGAATTTGATTTTTATGTACACTTACACCTCAGAGCAGATCTTTTTGTATCATTTTTTTACTTTAATTAAAGCTGGAGTTTAAGTTTTATGATTCACAAATTTAGCCTTCTTTTAGTTTTTTGTGCATATAGAATAACTTTCACTCAAAAGTGTCCATCTTTAGAAAATAAACAAGCTGGATGAAATCACAAAAAGCCACATGGCTTTTTAGAATATTGCTTTATTGCACAAAATGTTGTTTTCTTAAGGCCAGATAGAGTCTATGAAATGGGTTTGAATATTAGTCCATTCAAATAAGTTTTTTTTCTTGTAATATTTTGATAATAAAAACCTTTATTTCACTTTTTTTGTAAAAAAAAAATGAATTTTTTTTCTGCAAAAGTTCTGAAAATTGTTTTTTTTTTTT
>NW_023423217.1:0-1286 GCF_002922805.2 Oryzias melastigma
GACAGCGCCAAAGTATCCAGAGAGCTAGTCAGGGCAGACCTCATCTAATCCTGGTCCCTTACTCAACAGAAGGCATGTTGGCCGGATTAAACCCTTGTGCTATCCACGGCACGTTAACATTGGGAGTGGATTCATTTGGACCCCACAAGATAGTACAGAGCTTAAATAGTCATAAAAGTATTCCTTTCACCTCTCAACATGGTCCTCAGTTGAGGTCAACAGCTCAACACCTCCATTGTAAATAGAGAGAACTGCTTTCCTCGCTGGAGGCATCAAAGGGTTTACCAGAATTTCAGTGGGGTTAAACAACAGTCCTTCTCCATGGCCGCTCCAAACTCTTCCCAGACCTGAGAGCTTGGTTCTACAACCACCCACGGAGAATGCTGCTTGAACTGTCAATAGGCGATTCAGGAGCCTCACAAGCCAGAAAGGCTTGTTAGCTGTTAGACAGCATATTTTAAGTATTGTGGATTGCCACCCTGACTGGCACCAAAGACTTAAGAGTTCCAGATTTGAACAACTACATTGACAAACAAAGAAAACAGAGTCCACTCGAACTCTGTGTCTCAAGCCTCACTCTGTACCTTGTCAAAGTTCTCCCAGATGTGGGAGTGGAAGGTTGTCCTGGGACCACATGTACCAATGGACAACCTTGTGCTTGAACATAGTGTTGGTTATTCACAAACTGGTTTTAGAACAATAACAATGGAGGTCAAGGAGGTTTATTATCCCAATCACACCCTTCCAGGTCAATGTCATTACCCATGTGAGTGTTTGGTGACAACAATGGAGTCCCGAGTTAGAGGACTTCCCATTATACCCCCAGAGACTCCAAGATGGTTGGGTACTCTACACCACTGATCAACCAGTTAGCCTGGACCACAGGGGGGTATGAACCCACACCACCCATCATCTCTTACCACGGGAACCTCAATAAATTGAATAGCTACGTATCAGACCACAAACTGCCAGTGGAAACAAGCTAATGCTAAATCTTCTACAAAACCCAGGCTCTTTCCCACTCACTGGATTCAAGTTTAAAGTCCCAATGGTTCAGGTCCATCTCTGCATGTTGGCCCATTGAAGCACTTCCCCTTGACTGCTGCCCAAATCATGCCGCTTGTTGTTCTGCAGATGGTGCAGGTTGGCCTAGTTCAGTCTTCTTTTGAGAGGAGATTTGGCCAGAAGGCCGCCTGCAAGCCTCAACTCTGTGCCTAGCGCCAAGATAGGATCCTGGAAAAGCCAGTCCAGGCGATGCAGCAGACCTTGTTTTGTAAGGATTCTAT
>NW_023423218.1:0-1285 GCF_002922805.2 Oryzias melastigma
GATTAGTCGATCAATCTGAAAAAATAATGGGTGATTAGTCGAGTATTAAAATACTCGTTTGTGGCAGCACTATTCTGCAAGCTTGAAAGATTTTTTTCAGCTAAGCTGGAGCAAGAGAAACAGATGTTGGAAAGCAGCTCTTTGGGGTCAAAGGTTTGATGGAGAGCAGAACAAGGCTTTAATCCACATGGATGTCATTTGTATATGTAACTTTTAGGAAATATTGATTCCTTCCTCAAAATGACTCGTGACGGCCTCATCGAGGGATCCTCCCACTCCTTCCATTGAAGTAAAAGAAAGAATAATGTGAGTGATGCAGCGTCCATAGTTCAGGTACTGTGTGCTACCTTGGATGAGGTGGGACTGCAGACACAGAGGGCGTATTGATTCGGTTCATTATTAACCGGCTGCACAAACAGTAGGGGATGGAGGAGACTGGTACTGTAAAGCAGGGTGTGTGCTAAAGGAGCGTGCTTTTTCTCCATAAATAATAAACCTGTCCTTTATCAGTAAGAATGTTTTACATTGGTGCCACCTCATCGAAGTGTAATGACTAATGAAAGGCTTTATTGTTCTTCTCAGTTTTTTATGTCTTGATTAAACTTTCTGAACCCTCAGAAACATTGTGCCAAACTGGCATAAAGGCAAAATAGAGTTACTAATTTAGGGGGGAAGAACATTTAATATTGCAAAAAATGTTAAAGTTAAAATCATGTTTTTTGAGTTTGAACATGTATGTGTGGCATTTATCTTATGAAAGAGAACAAATGTAATAAGAAATCACTTTGCTTTGGCATTTCTGAATATTTTTCCTTTTAAATCGCTGTCAATCAAACTGTCGCAAACAGGCTCTGTTTTGGGACGTTTTTATGTCAAAACGGAGAGGCTGCACATGCGCTAAACCCTCATCTGGACGATACGGCTGGACATTACCGATATTACTTGGCATTTTGATGTAGCAGCGGAGAAGATTTATGCTAGCGAGACATAGAGCTATGACAATCAGACAGGGGAGGGGTAAGGGGCGGAGCTTCTCAGCTCAGTTCCGAAAGGCACGCCCCCTCAGAGGGGAATTTGGACACAGAGGCTTTAGATTACATGTGTCAAAGTCAAGGCCCGGGGGCCGGATTCGGCCCTCCTGGTAATACAGTATTTCCGGCCCTCCACATCATTTTATTTTATTGCTATTAATGGACTAATGTTGTCTTGCACTTATTTCTAACCTGTGTAATTTGAACAAAAATATATTTATATGGAGAGTAAAATATTGAAAGTTTTTTAAGGT
>NW_023423219.1:0-1285 GCF_002922805.2 Oryzias melastigma
ACATTTGTCTCACATTTCCCTGCTATTTGTACTTTTACATTATTTAGAAAAAACAAATTAACCGAGCAGTGATAAATAACTTGAGCTTCCTACTGACTCCTGGCTCTCCGCCAGTTTCTCCTGTTTTTGTCGTTGAGTTCAGCAGCGAACATGATTTTAAATGTTTTGATTTTACTTTAGATTTTGTTCTCTGGGCTGCACGGTGGCGCAGTGGTTAGCGCTCTCGCCTCACAGCGAGAAGGCCCTGGTTCGAATCCCGGCTGGGACCTTTCTGTGTGGAGTTTGCATGTTCTCCCCGTGCATGCGTGGGTTTTCACCGGGGACTCCGGCTTCCTCCCACCGTCCAAAAACATGCTTCATAGGTTAATTGGTGACTCTAAATTGCCCCTAAGTGTGAATGTGAGAGTGAATGTGTGTGTGATTGAGGCCCTGAGACAGACTGGAGACCTGTCCAGGGTGTACCCCGCATTCGCCCTTCAGTAGCCGGGATAGGCTCCGGCACCCCGCGACCCCGAAAGGGACGAAGCGGCCAAGAAGATGGATGGATGGATTTTTTTCTCTGAAGATGTGCATCATTTCAAAGGCGGTACGTTTTCTCATTCTCATGTGTGTAATTACGTTCTGGATCCTTTATGACATCACCGAGTCTGACGGACAGAGTTGGGCGAACTGGCGCCCCCGTGTGGTAGGATTATGTTTCTGCAGGTACATTGGAAAATTGCTTTATTTATTAATTAATTTTAACAGTTTTTTTAACAATGTTAATAAATGCTATATTTAGTTTTTTCCCTTTAGTTTATGTTTGTGTTTCTTGAGTCAAAATGTCTTCTCCCATTCAGATAATCTGAATGCTTAAACTTCCTGCTGAGGCAGCAGGAAGAAACCTCTTCAAAGCGGCTTTACCCCAAAATCTATTGGCGTTCACAGAGATTGCATAAAAAAAAAAAAAAAACTCCCAAAGGGGGGAGTAAATTAATTTATTATTAACAAGACTACACATTTCGTAACTTGTTACCAAATAAATAAATAAAAGCTACGTTAAAACAAATGATTTATTTCTCCTAGTTAGAAATTAAATAAATAAATATTGACTTAGGAAAACAAAAGATTTAAAAATATCTGATCTATTGTAGCTATTTGTTATGAAATTAAAATTTTACAAATGAAAACATCTTTCAGGATGACTTTAAAATGACCAAAACACCCATTAAAGTTCCCTAGCTTCAGGTTCGTCATAACTGGAGCTTAAATGCAGAATATTTGCTATTGTTGCATAACATATTTA
>NW_023423220.1:0-498 GCF_002922805.2 Oryzias melastigma
AGGAAGAACCAGAGTAAGACTGAATTTCAGTTTCACCCACGAAACCAAAAAATATATACATTAGTATTACAAAGAAACTTAGTATTTATTGCAAAAGATGCTAAATTAATATTTTGTGCTGGAAATTGTTCTAAAAATATTTTAGGTGAAATAAAGATATTTGTTTATCAAATAGTAATGCATCACAGATTAGCAAGGTATTATATTAATTATTGCAATGTTTGCCATGTCGTGATACCATCAGCATCATGATACATTCGGTATCGCAATACTATCAGCAACATGAATCGCATCACAAGTTACCCTGAGAATCCCAACCCAACTTACTATATATTACTAAACAAGTCAAGCAGGATACATTTAAAGATGCAACACCCCACCATTTTTTGTTTTAGCAATTTTCAAAATGTTTTCATTTCATTAGGGGTCAATTTGACCAAGAACATTACACTAGGGCTCAACAGTGTTTTTCAGCGGTTACAGCCTTTACATTCCTTC
>NW_023423220.1:934-1285 GCF_002922805.2 Oryzias melastigma
TTGGAAAGTGTTCTACAGTGCAATGTTTTTATCCCTTTTGTTATTTACCTTAGGTTTTTTTCTGTATTAGGAAAAAAAAATGCTAATTTAGAAAATAAAAAAACATTATAAATGGGTCAATTTCACCCAGAACAAAGCTCCAGGGATAAAGTGTTTTTAAAGCACATTTTATCCCTTTTGTATTTTTTTTGTTCGTTTATTAGCAAAACTATGTATATATTTTTTAAATTTAATGGGCCAATTCGACTCAGAACAAAACAGAAGGAAAGTGTTTTTACAGTAAAATATTTTTATCCCTTTTGTAATGTTAGATTTTTTTTATCAGTTAAAACAATATATATATATATATAT
>NW_023423221.1:0-1285 GCF_002922805.2 Oryzias melastigma
GGAAAGAACTTCATTTCAGTTTAAAAGGAAGCGGGAAGATCAAAAGCGGTAAAGAATCTCTCAAAAAGTTTTTAGAATTCATAAACAAATTAATGCTTCATTAAAACCCAAGGTAACCATGGCAACCATTTTATTTACTTCATGTCTCAAGAGTAGTTGTACAGGTACACGTTTGCACATGTATGTTTGTGCATGAGCAGGAAGTGCGTCATAAAAGGGGCGAGGCATGGGGGGAGCCCATAACGACGTGGGGGACGTGAACTGGAAGTGCTTCATCAAGTAGGCGGAGCTTATACTACGAGCCCATGCCCCACCCCCTTATGACACACTAATGGTTAGGCGCGTGCACACACCCTGCCCACTTAATGACATACGTCCCTGGATAGTGACGCCTCTTTGGTCACGTGGTTTATACCTACTATCCGACATACACGTGATGATGTCATAGGCTCCGCCCCCTCTATGACGCAGTTCTGGTTCACGTCTCATGCAGTCTCCACCTCCATGGCGACGTCTCTTTGGTCACGTGCTATAAGGTCCACCTACTTTCCAACATACGTGATAATGTCAGAGGCTCCGCCCACTCCCCACCCCCTTTATGATGCACTTCCGGTTCTCGTCCCATGCAGGCTCCTCCTGAATGGTGATGTCTCTCTGGCGTGAGGTCCTACTACTTTCTGAGGCATACGTGATGATGTCATGGGTTCCGACCACGCCCCACCCCCTTTATGACACTCCTACAGTTTATGCCCCCCATGCAGGCTCCTCCTACATCGTGACGTCTCTTTGGTCACCTGCTATAAGGTCTTCCTACTTCCCAACGGATATGTGATGATGTCATGGGCTCCGCCCTTTCCCCGCCCCCTTTAAGACCCAGTTCCAGTTCATGTGCATGTCATATGCACACACAAACGTGTCCTTGTATTACTACTCTCAAGTTAATGAACATTTATTTTAGGATCTCTACGTAAAAGTACATCCTCCATGTTTCCTTACCATCAATGTTTAATTTTCTTCCATTACTAACAACGGATCTGCTGAGAATCTGTGATAAAACAAACGGAGAAAAAAGTTTTATATCAATAGTGACAGAGCGAGTGATGTGCATTAATGTAACTCCACATTTTAAAGGACGGAAAACGTTCATCCAATTAAACGCTTGCATTATCTTTTAAAAATGATAGGAACAAAAGAAAAAGTCTGATCAACCTGGACAATTTTGCAATTGTTTTAGGAGTGAAATCACAGTTCGATCCAAGATGGCATCCTTTATACACTCTAATTA
>NW_023423222.1:0-1285 GCF_002922805.2 Oryzias melastigma
TGTTAAACGTTTCAAACACAATAAAAAGATTGAGGTCTAATAAGGGTTTCTGATTAGACCTCATTGCTATCTTAACATTGCTATCAAGAAAATCTATTAGATCTGACGTCAGAAACCCTTATTAGACCTCATTAGTGATAAATTGATAGCAATGTTAAACGTTTCAAACACAATAAAAAGATTGAGGTCTAATAAGGGTTATTAAAGCTAATAAGGGTATTGTGTTGTTGTATAGTCTAATTCTAATAAAAAGATTGAGTCTAAATAGGTCAATAAACATTTATATCCCTAATAGGCTACCTTATCTTAGCTCTTTAGCCACTGTACTTAAGTTCTGTTGACAAGTGAAGTCCCTAATAGGCTACCTTATCTAAGAAAACGTTTCAAACACAATAAAAAGATTTAAAAGATTTAAAAGATTTGACGTCAGAAATCTGACGTCAGAATCTGAGGTCAAAAATAATTTATAGATTAATAATTAATTGTACACAATATTGACGTCAACCCTTATTAGACCTCAATCATAATTTGCTATCACAATTGATAGCAATGTTAAACGTTTCAAACACAATAAAAAGATTGAGGTCTAATAAGGGTTAATAAAAAAGAAAGAGCTAAATAGGTCTAAATAGGCTAAATAGGTCAAAAAAATCTATTAGATCTGACGTCAGAAACCCTTATTAGACCTCATTAGTGATAAATTGATAGCAATGTTAAACGTTTCAAACACAATAAAAAGATTGAGGTCTAATAAGGGTTATTAAAGCTAATAAGGGTATTGTGTTGTTGTATAGTCTAATTCTAATAAAAAGATTGAGTCTAAATAGGTCAATAAGGTCTTATAGCCACTGTACTTAAGTTCTGTTGACAAGTGAAGTCCCTAATAGGCTACCTTATCTACACAATAAACCTGGCTACCTTAGCCTTAATTGTCTATTAGATCTGACGTCAGAAACCCAGAATAAAAAGATTGAGTCTAAATAGGTCAATAAGGTCTTATAGCCACTGTACTTAAGTTCTGTTATAGCCAATTTTTATCTGACGTCAGATAAGGTCTAAGAAGACCTTATTAGATCTGACGTCAGAAACCCTTATTAGACCTCAATCTCAATATATATAAACGTTTAACATAGCCTGTTGACAATTGAACTCAATCTTTTTATTAGAATTAGACGTCTTAACATCTTAACTATCTTAACATCACTTAACAACACTCATTATCTTAACATCTGATTAGACCCTTATTAGACCTCAATCATAATTTGCTATCACAATTGATAGCAAT
>NW_023423223.1:0-585 GCF_002922805.2 Oryzias melastigma
TTGACGCACGGAACGCCGACACCTAATTTCCACCACGACGTGTTTTCGTATAAATCTTTCCGTAGTAAAACATGAGGATATCGGCAACTTCTGCTTTTGTTCCATCAAACCTGATCAGAAGGAAATCTGCTGCAGGATTTATAAAAGCAGAAAACACAGATCTGAACTTTTCCTGTTTTCCAACTTCACAGTATCAGGGTTCACATACTTTTTAGCAATGGTTTTCTGTGACTTTTGCATAAACATTCATTGAATTTCCAAAACTAAAAACAAACACCTTTCAGAATATTGGAGTCAGTGCTGCTAAATCAAGACACATACTGATATTAGTGCTGTTATGTGATTCATTTTTGTGAGATTAATGAATCATGATCAGTTTTAATTTATCTATTTTTAATTGAACCAACGATTTGTCGGGAAATGCCTCACTTTAGGATATTTTCATTGAAATTTTTGATATTTGGGCACAGGAAAAGATCGAAATGCTAAATACTTTATGACATTTGTATTATTATGTTAGATTTCCAACCTTTACTTTTATAGCTAATAAAAAAAAAAATATAACAAAATCTAGAAAGAATTATT
>NW_023423223.1:596-1285 GCF_002922805.2 Oryzias melastigma
GTAGGAAAAAACACTGCGAAAATAAAAAAAACAGCGTAATATATATATATATACACACATACATACTATGTATAAAATTAGAAAAAATGTATACATAGTGAGTATAAACTAGAAAATATAGGAAAATTTAGAAGAAATATATAGTAAAAATAAAATATATATATAGAGAGAGAGAAAAAAATTAGAAACATTATAGTGAAAAAAATGTATATATTCAATATTATATATACAGTAAAAATTGGAAAAACATTACAGTGAAATTTGGAAAATTTACAGTAAAAATTAGAAAGAAATTCTAGAAAACAGAAAAATTATAGCAAAATTTAGAAAAATAAAAGTGAAAATTCAAAAAAATAAATATAGAAAAAAATTAGAAAAAAATAAGTGAAAAAATGAATATATATTGAAAATTTTATATATATATATATATATAGTAAAAATTGGAAAAACATTACAGTGAAATTTGGAAAATTTACAGTGAAAACTAGAAAAAATCTAGAAAACAGAAAAATTATAGTGAAAATTAGAAAAAATTGTAGAAAAGAATTGTAAGAAAAATAGAAAAAAACTCTAGGAAGTTCAATTGTAATATTTGATTCCCATCACAGCTTTCTTCTAGAGATTGTCCACTTTATTAAATAGGCGTAAAAATCTAATTTAACCAAACATTTGAACTTGTTCAGGAACAT
>NW_023423224.1:0-1285 GCF_002922805.2 Oryzias melastigma
AGCACTCGGAGGAAACCCACGCAGACACGGATCAGTCAGGCGGGAGCATCCACCCAACTGGCCAGCGTGTCGCCCCTTTTTTAAAGCTCATTTGGTGATTCATTTTACACAGAAGTACAGAGATTTACACTTCATTTCAACTCATCTTTTACAACCTGATGTCACACTTTTTTAAAAATCTGCTACAATTCTACAATATTTACATTTTGTTAGATTATAATTTAGTAGAGTCGCATGAACAGGTTTGGACGTATTTCCAGCCCTTTGATTGTGCAGAATAGACTTTTTGTTTGTTTGTTTGCTTTAAGAGTGAAATTGAATCAAAATTTGAAATAAATTTTAGTTTTTTTTCATTTATTTTAAATTGCATATACAGGTCTATCAATAAAAAAAGAAATACAAAAAAATCAAATAAAACTTTCCAAAACCGAAACGAGCATAAAAGAACACAAGCCTTTTTCTTCACGGAGTGGTTTGTGCAGAAAACATTTTCATAAAACCGACTGTCTCTACTTCNTCTGATCAGGAGTCAACCGCCCTACCACTGCACCACAGCCGCCCCAATATTTACAACATTTACATTTACATTTACAATATTTACATTTTCTTAGATTATAATTTAGTAGAGTCGAATGAACAGGTTGGGACGCATTTCCAGCCCTTTGATTGTGCAGAACAGACTTTTTTTTGTTTGTTTGCTTTAAGAGTGAAATTGAATCAAAATTTGAAAGAAATTTTAGTTTTTTTTTTTATTTATTTTAAATTGCATATACAGGTCTATCAATAAAAAAAGAAATACAAAAAAATCAAATAAAACTTTCCCAATCCCAAACGAGCATAAAAGAACACAAGCCTTTTTCTTCACAGAGCGGTTTGTGCAGAAAACATTTTCATTAAACCGACTGTCTCTACTTCCCTTTAAAAAATGTCTTTTTTAGAATCCAAAGAAAGCCTCAGAGAAACCAGACAAAGAACATAAAAACTAGAACTAACTCAGATATAGGCCAGTCTAGTAGCTTTTCTCGTATCAAGTCCTTTAAAAAAGTTCCTCAATTGTTATTTTTCCAGCCAGAAAGCCCTCTAACAACTGGTCAACTGTAGCGTTCTCCTCTTTGGTGACTTTCACTGAGCCCTGAGGTGTTTTGGTCTCTTTCATGAAGCTTTGCCGCCTTGAATCCTCCTGCATGTTTGTGACTGGAGTCGTGTTACGCCTGGTGTCCGTTAGTGCATGCTTGGATGAAGAGGAGCTTGTGATGACTGATGGATTTTTAGTTGTTTCTCTCTC
>NW_023423225.1:0-1285 GCF_002922805.2 Oryzias melastigma
GGCGTGGAGGTGGCGGAGGCCATGGCGGAGCGGCCGGGGGGGGCAGCCGGTGCGGGAGGGCGTCCGGAGGAGAACCGCGAGCTGCGGGATTCACGCCTCTGTCTCTGTGCGGGTTCACGCTCACAGCTGATGCTGCTTAAATCTGATGAGTTCATGCACAGAGCGCGTGCAAGTCATCGGCAGCGAGTGACGCACGCGCTTTCAGAGCTGCTTTCAAAATAAAACCCCCGCAGACTCGAGCATTGATATTCGGATTGGTCAGAATGCAGCAGCTGTTTCCCGCTCTAAAAACTCCCGCGGAAACTGCAGGAAATCCTAAAAACTTTCAGGTTTGACTTTATAAACTCTGACTGCAGCAGTTTTAGATCAAGCTGAATTCACAACAATCGTTACTAAAATGATGATCGTGAATCTGTTCATCTTAACACCAGCATGTTGGACTCAGCTGATAATAATAATCAGGATAATATCAATAATAATGATGGTTTTTGACAAACAAATGTTCAGACGGAAATGTGATCATTCAACAAAACTTTAAATAAATGACTTGAAGTTTGAAGCGTCGCCTGTACAGGTGAGACATAAAACAATTCATGGTTTAAAACTGTCTTTGTGTGCTTTTATTCTGAAGGAGAACTGATAACTTCCGCCGAGCTGGACTCGTTTTCTCTGGAGTCAAAAATAAAGAAATAAAAAATTAAAATATTTTCAAGTTCATAAGACCAGCAAACCAGTTAACCCTTCCACAGATCTCCACTTAACTGTTGTTTTAGTTTTCTTGTATCTTCTTGGCTCCTTTTTTATTCTTGTTTTATTTTTGCTTCAACTGTTTTATCACTTTGGTCATCAGGAAATGACTGAATATCAAGTCTTTAGTCCAGCCTCTGTCATGTGAGTCCTTCTCCTCTGAGACTGTCAGGTGTGTTCAGGTACAAACACCTGTCTGTCTCCATCGGTCCTGCAGCCACAAATCAATCCTGTTTTTAAATTTATGATCCTCCAGAGAATTCATCAATACAGAACCTCATTAAAATATTTTATTTTTCCAAACGGTTGACCAAGTTGATTTTACATAGTTAGTCCATTTAATAATACTTTATGGAATTATTCTGACCGTTCTTGAATTGATGAAGAGAGCTTTTCCATATTAAAGATGATGTAAATCAAGCTTATACTGTAGGTTTTTCTATTTTATTGACAGTTTATATGAATCGCGATGACCCCTCCCCCATCCATTCTTTAATGCAGGGGTCTCAAACTCGCGGCCCGCGGGCCATTTGCGGCC
>NW_023423226.1:0-1285 GCF_002922805.2 Oryzias melastigma
CTTTAGGATGACGTCATGAAATGGGCGTAACCAACAAGGAGCAAAGGCGGTGCCTCAGAGATGGAGTCGTTTTACTTCTGGGTATGAAAAGAGTCCACAAAAATGAGTCAAATTTCATAAAATCATTTGTTTTTTTGTGTTCCAAAGATAATACATGTTCATATACATATGTCTGTAGTTTACTCTGAAAGTCTTAAGGATATCATGGTATGGGCTCTTTAAAACTTTTTGGTTTAAAGACCCACTCCAAAGACATATTTTTGTGGCATTTTTCTTTAAAAAAATGGAGAGGCATAAATAAAAATAAGCTTGAAATTTTCTTTCCGAGTATTTCTTTACTCAAATCATGGTGAATCAGGTCCAGACGAGCAAAAATTGCATTGGAAAAAGCTTGTAGGTGTGACGTAGAAGCCACAAGTTCCCTGCTCAGAAACTATGTCCTAGAAAATGACAACATTTTTTTTTTTCTTTGGCTTCAAAATCAAAAGATTATTGGAGTGGGACTTTAAATTCTAACTTAAATTCATGGTTAAAAACTGGAGACTGACTCCATGATAAAGAAAGTCCTCCTCTACTCAACAACAAACACATTTTTTCCACATTTCCAGAATTTTTAATCCCCGTTTTTGCTCTTGCAAATTATAGAGCTATATTTTGTGTCTTTACGCTGCTGCAGGATAAATCTACAAGAACGTAAATGTGTTTTAATAAAAAGAAAGAGTACTAGCTGATCAAAGTGGACTGAGTTTAGTTCAAATGTTTAAGTCCTTCAGTGCGTAAAAATACAACCACTTACATGACCCAGAAACTGTCTCACCGTGACTTTACAATAACTTTCTTTCCTTGCACACAAACCTTTGCTTCCTTCTCTTAAATCATTACTGCGGAATGCTTTTGTGTCTTAGGGCCAGCAGCCTCCAGGCTTTTGGCCTTGTTTCCCCATTTGAGAAGTGGTTCACTGCTTGTCCTCTGAGAGGAGTTAGAGCTCCGTGTTTCAACGTGACTTTGCTCATGTCAGTTTATCTTAAAGAAAAGAAAAAAATACTTGACTCAGTGGATGAGTTATCTTATTAATTTCTTTTTATATTTTCATTAACATTGAATATAACTCAAATTGCTCATAAATGTATTGGATAGATTCATGTGGATCAGGTGAAGGGTGACAGAAATTTGATTTACTTGCTGGAGCTTGAAAGGAAAGCAAACATTGTAAGCATCATCGGTGTGCACGCTTCAGTGGGAATCCGCACTTTACTAAAGTGCAAACTTTATTTTTTGTCTTTGA
>NW_023423227.1:0-1285 GCF_002922805.2 Oryzias melastigma
CAGTTAGAAGAGACTTGGAGCCAAATGTCGAATCTCATAAATCTTTTTCTCTCACAGCCGTATTCAGATATGTGTCATATTTTCTCCTTCATGAAAAATCATGAAGTTTCACCTAAAGAATTCACCTGATTGGTCAAATTTTGACCTGGTTAAACTTTCAACTAGGGTTGGTTATCAATAATAATTTCCAGAAACGATTCAATTCCTGAATCGACTCAATTCCGATTTTTTTCAATTCTTTCCACTCAATTCAGTTAGATTCAATTCAGTTTTGAGTTAACATGGTTTACACGTTTAGACACATCTGTTTAGTTAATAATCTACTTTATGTTTTGAAGCTATTTAAATTAATCTGATACAGTTCACATATTGTAAAATATATTGGTGAAATAACGTTAGCATCAAGCTAGCGAACTTAGCTTTACATGTTAGATCGATCTCTATTTTTATAGATTAATTATTGATCTATTACGCTTAGATCGATTCAAATTGATTTTATCAACCTGGCTCTACTTTTGCTCTACTTAAAAGCAAGTTTTGAACGCAGAATTTAGACTTTTTACTGGAGGTGGTCATCCTTTGATGAACGTGTATTTCCATAGCCAGTCTTATAGTAGCATGAGACACCAGCACATTATCAGTGGAGGGACGCAACAGCATTTACTATTTTTTACAGTGTTTTTGACTTAAAAAGACACTCTTATCTGTTTCTATAACAAATAAACCTTTGTTGCTTTATGTATTTTCATCGCAAGTAGTAATAAAATAAAAAAGCAAAGTACGTTGTCTGCTTTTCTTTTATTTTCTGCTTCAAAGACAGACCTCCCATGAAACTGAGCATCACTAGCTTTTGAGAGACTGCAGGGCCAACTGTCAGCGCCAGAGGAAAATAGACTTGGCTGTGTCACAATATTTCACAGTTTCACACAGCAGCTGGAGACCAATCCAATCAGATATGGTTGAAAAACCCAACCTCTCTTCCTTCCCATGTTCCTCCTCCTCTCATTATCTTCTGTGCGCCCCTCTCCAGCAGGTAAATGTGGGTGATCGTTTTATTGCTGTTTAGTATTGTATATGAGAATAAGTGTATAACTGAGAATATTTGTTTTATTTCATTATGTCAGCTTAATTTATTATGGCCATATATTATAACTAATGCTATTATATTTAATATAGATATTTCTAATAACTCCATCTCATCAATATGATCCATATTTTGCTTTAAAACCCGTCGTATATAACTTGGTCCATGTTTTCTGTCCTGTAGTTCATTATTATACCACTA
>NW_023423228.1:0-965 GCF_002922805.2 Oryzias melastigma
GATTAAATTATAACTTATATTATTAAATACTGATACATTTTGGAAAGCTGCTTTGAGAACCAGTGTTTACAATGACTGTTTTATAAGGTAATCATAGTGGAGTGAAAGTGAAATCAGACAGATTTTCTAGCTGAAGAAAATTAAACAAACAGCAGCTGTGATGTTTGCAAAATCAAACCAGATGGGTTAAACTAAAAACAAACAATAAATAAATAAAACCAGGTGCAGTGAAAGTCAAAATAAAACCAGCTGCAGAAAAAATCTAATCAGAACCCAATGCAAAATAAATAAAGTCAAAATAAAACCAAGTGCAACAAAAATCTAGATAGAACCAGGTTTAAAAAAATAAAACAAAAGCAGGTGCAATAAAAGTCAAAATAAAACCAGGTGGAATGAAAATCTATATGAAACCAGGTGGAAGGAAAATCTAAATAAAACCAGGCGTAAAAAACTAAAACAAAAGCAGGTGCAATAAAAGTCAAAATAAAACCAGGTGCAATAAAATGCAAAATGGAACCAGGTGAATTAAAATCTAGATAGAGCCAGGTGTAAAGAAATAAAATAAAACCAAGCTCAACAAAACCCAAAATGGAACCAGGTGCAATTAAAATATAGATAGGTCCAGGTGTAAAAAAAATAAAACAAAACCAGGTGCAATAAAAGTCCAAATCAAACCAAGTGCCATGAAAATCTAGATAGAACCAGGTGTGAAAAAATAAAACAAAACCGGGCGCAATAAAACCCAAAATAAAACCAGGTGCAATAAAAATCTAAACAGAAACAAATGCAAAAAAAATCTGTATACAAAACCAGGTGCTATGAAATAGAACCAGGTTTGATAAAGGTCAAAATATATCCAGGTGTGAAAATTAAAGCAGTGGAGAAAAACAGAGCATGTTTACAAACCACAGCTCAAATAAAACACAAAAGTTTTAAAAACATCAAGAAAAGACCCACATACAACA
>NW_023423228.1:1075-1284 GCF_002922805.2 Oryzias melastigma
GAAAATAATAAATACCTTTGCATTGCAACCTGGGGAAGGACATCATAGTCGCACAGGATGTTTGTAATGTCAATAAAAGACTTGGGCATTTTTTGAGTTAAAACCTAAACCTTAAGCATCTTCTTTTCTGTCCATAAAAGTCAATAAATGATTCACATCCTCCGTTGACAAATAATTTAATAGATTTGTGTCTGTATCAACATGTTCAT
>NW_023423229.1:0-186 GCF_002922805.2 Oryzias melastigma
ATGCATGTTTTAAATATGACGCATGTTTATATATGACACATGTTTATATATGACACATGTTTATATATGATACATGTTTTATATATGACGCATGTTTATATATGACGCATGTTTATATATGACACATGTTTATATATGACACATGTTTATATATGATACATGTTTTATATATGATGCATGTTTTAT
>NW_023423229.1:446-1284 GCF_002922805.2 Oryzias melastigma
TATATGACGCATGTTTATATATGACGCATGTTTTATATATGATGCATGTTTTATATATGATGCATGTTTTATATATGAAGCATGTTTATATATGACACATGTTTATATATGATACATGTTTTATATATGATGCATGTTTTATATATGACACATGTTTATATATGACATGTTTTATATATGACACATGTTTATATATGACACATATTTATATATGACACATGTTTTATATATGACACATGTTTTATATATGACACATGTTTATATATGACACATGTTTATATATGACACATGTTTATATATGACACATGTTTTATATATGACACGTTTTATATATGACACATGTTTATATATGACACATGTTTCTATATGACACATGTTTTATGTATGACACGTTTTATATATGACAAATGTTTATATATGATGCATGCTTTATATATGATGCATGTTTTATATATGACGCATGTTTTATATATGACACATGTTTATATATGACACATGTTTTATATATGACACATGTTTATATATGACACATGTTTTATATATGACACATGTTTATATATGACACATGTTTTATATATGATGCATGTTTTATATATGACACATGTTTTATATATGACACATGTTTATATATGACGCATTTTTATATATGACACATGTTTATATATGACGCATGTTTTATATATGATGCATGTTTTATATATGACGCATGTTTTATATATGACACATGTTTATATATGACACATGTTTATATATGACGTATGTTTTATATATGATGCATGTTTTATATATGATACATGTTTTATATATGAAGCATGTTTATATATGACACATGTTTATA
>NW_023423230.1:0-1284 GCF_002922805.2 Oryzias melastigma
CATTTTAATATTTTTTATACACAGTGATCCATCTTCTTTAAATGTAACTGCATTTCTTAAAATAAAGAAATACCAGCCTAGAAAATGCAACAATTGTTCATTCCTCTTTAAATAAATTCTTTCAAGAACATAAACATATAAAAAGTTTCCCTGAATCAGAATAAAGACAGAGAGCAGAGAGAGAGGTTAATGAGTGAACAGCAGCAGATATGAATCTGCTCTCAGTGGTTTTTATTACAGGAAATGCTGCTGAAAGACGATCAAACTTCCTGCAGATGTTTGTGTTCTGCAGCTTCATACCGTTATCTGTGGCTTAACAATTAAAAAAACATGATACACACACATAACATCTACTGTTTTACAAATGTCCTCATGATTTTAGTTTCAGACATTAACTTTAACGTGAACATAATTACAAATTCTAAATTCAGAATCATCTTAGTTCAATACTTCATGGAGATTCTTAATTCAGAGTTTTTCATCACTTCACTGTCTCTGAAAACATGTGTGGGAGAGTAGAATGAGGGTAAAGAGGGAGTAGAGGATAATAAAAACAGAGGAACTAAATAATGAACATGAAGAGAGAAAATCTGAAAATGGGCAAAAATAAAAGTTGCTCCTCTTTGACTATTCCAAAAAGGAGTTCAAACTCGTCTGCTGGATCTCAGGGATTCTGAACAAACTTTAACAATCTTATGAGTCTGTTTTAGTCTTTAACAGACATTTCACCAAACCAGTAAAGAAAGGAGAACTGTAAAAAACAAAGGATTGATTTAAAAGAAAACAGGATTTTTTTAAGAACTTTAGAAGAGACCAGTCATCTTTCACTATGGATTCTGTGTTTGGGTCAAATTTTAAGATGGCGTCAAACACAGAATCTAAAAACTTTTAGTTTTCAGCAATTTCACCGTCATGTCTGTGAATAAAGCTCATTTGAGGTTTCACTTTGCTTTTTCTAAAATCAATTATGACTTCATTTGTTTAAATGCAAATTGTTGTAGGCGGTCTGATCACTGAAGACATTCTCTCCTTTTTCATAAGTTTTTCGAGGTTTTTTGATATTCATGAGATTTAAGAGGAATACAAAGAAATATGTTGAAATATGTTTTTTTAGAGTTTGTGATGATCAGTTCAAAAGTTTTAACAAAAAATGTTCTTAAATGTCTCTAATGGTTAGAAGACAGAATGCATTTCTTTTATCTTTCATTTAAAAGTAACTGAAATATCTTCTTGAATTAATTAATAATATCAGCAAAAACAGTTACTTTACATTGAAGCAGATCA
>NW_023423231.1:0-1284 GCF_002922805.2 Oryzias melastigma
TGTGTCTTGGCATAACTTCCTGCCAGGATTTACATGGATCGCTCACGACTCGGGCTAAAAATAGACCAAACGGGGAAACAATCGCTACACGGTGCGAGCCAGCCGTGGAGGACCGCGGCGCTTCATGTCTGATGTGAACTACATCACAGGTCAACGAGGGCGCCGAATGGAAGCAGCCTCCATTCGACTCCGCTTAGCAGCGCTTCTATGTGTGGTGTGAACCTGGCATAAGCCTTTTGCTCACCCTCTTTCCTGCTAGCTTACAGCCCCTCACAACCCCAAGCTAACATTAGCGGTGGAGTGTTATTGGAGCTATCCAGCTGTACAGTTCAGAGCAAGATGCCAGCTCGGACGAGGTAAACAAAGACGTTCATGGATCTATTTGTCTTCATATGAATGGATCAGAATGGAGCGGAGCAGGGAGTTTGTGCCCCTCCCAGCATTTTCTCTATGTAAAAAATATTATTTTCCAATTAACTAACTTTTGTTTTTTTGGTCAGACCTATCATGTTTGTCTTTATAGTGTTTTTTGTTCTGTCTTTTACTGGTCATATGAGACCCCAACCATCTGCTAGCAGATCCCCCCTCACTCATCTGGTTTGACTGGAGATTCCTTACCTTTTTTAATTCAATTTTAATTCTTTCCCTTCTGTCTTCAATCGAGATTTACACCAAAAATCCTCTGATGTCATCTTATGGCCACTTATGCTGACTATGACTCTGGATAATGTGACCTTTGTGGACCTAATTCAGTTTAAATGTCATCGTTTGGAAAGAATTTCACTATGACAGTCATAAATCATTTAGCTTGATTGATGTTTTCATCTTTTCTGAAGCGCCTTGAGATCAAATTGAAGTGGAACTTTAAAAATAAATGGAGTTAAATTGCTCAGTGGCCTATAGTGGAAGAGCGGAAGTCGTGGGTTCGAATGCACGGCTTCCCTGCTTCACTCTCAGCATTAACGGCTTGGAATGGAGGGTTAAATCACCAAATGGTTCCTGAGAGCAGCTGTGTCTGCAGCTCACCACTCTCCCTGGGTCAAATGTGAAGAGCAAATTTCACAACCAGCTGTGTGACAACTGAAGGGACTTTAACATATAGTGTTCCATGTCTTCAGGAGGTGGTATTGAATCTGTCTGATAGATTTCCTCTGTTGACTCCTAATTACAAGGAAAAAGCTACAAATTCTGTTTTAATTTATGAGTTTTGGTAAAAAATAAAGAAATAAATAAATGTAGATCTGACTGTCAGTTTTATGCATGCATTAGGCTCCCATATCTAAA
>NW_023423232.1:0-1284 GCF_002922805.2 Oryzias melastigma
AAACGTACTTTTATTGATCAACATTTCCATTCAAGGCTCTCTGCATTTTATTCTTCGACTTCCATTAAAGAAAGTACCACCACTTCTTATCGTCCTCTTAAAGTACTGCTCCTGATTCACAGTGATTTAAACAAAGTACTCAGAACTGAAATTTTGGTCTTAATATTCTTCATGTATGTTCTCTATCATCAGAACATTGCCACAAGACCACCATTTTCATTGGAGCTGGTCTTTACATGACTGTTGTGGTTCTGTATAAATATAGCAGTTTTGGAGAGATCCTAAAGTTTTGATGCACTTTCATCCTAACCCATTAGCTGAGTTGGTCCATAATAACCAGAGACTGTTCTGACCTCTGACCCCTTCTCTTCACGTCACGGGTGCTGCCGCAGCCACATCCAAGCTACAAACTTCACAACAAATGACTTCATCATCCTCGTCCTCTGAGTACCTCTGTGAGAATGCTTCTCCTTTCCTCTGAGACCTTAAAATTAGGTCAGCCTTTGCCTGGGGTCGCCCATTACAGAGTTCTGGACCTCCAAAGCAGGAAAGACATTTGTGGAGGAGACCCGCTTCATTGACTCCATCCATCTCCTGTAAAGAACCACTGACATTCAGTGTTCTTGTTACCAGGAGGAGCACCAGGAGCCGGACTCCTCCTGCTCCAAATGGGAGCGTTATTAATGAGCTGCAGACTCACTTGGATCCATCAACAGTCTGTCTGCTGAAGAGACAGCATCAACATCCATCATGTCCGTCTATACATCAGCGTCAGGCTGTTTTGTTTGACAGGTTTGCTTGGAAGTTCTTGATCATTCTGAAACTTCTGATCTTTGAGTTTGCTGCAGTTTTTCTGGACAAGCTGAACTCGTGAATCCCGCAACATTACAACGCTGAACCATCAGAGCTTTTAGAGTCACCAACCATAATACAGTTATGCTTGCTAAAAATGTACGTCATCCTCATAAAAGAGCTCTATTTCACTTTCTCAGTGCAGCCATATCTCGCTTTGCTTCTTCTCTGAAAGCCAGCAGATGGGATTGAGATCAGACCTCCAGTCCAAAAGCTGCATCTTCTCCAGATCTCCAATCACAGACACTAAACAGAGCCCACTCATGTCATTGCTGTAGCCCGCCAGAACTCGATTATGCCTTCATTACGGAGGCCAGAGTGATAGCCTGGCATGAGCTCGCTGCTGCTAAAAGCTTTGTCATTGTTGGACTTCTGCAGAAGCTCATAAGAGTTTAAAGGATATTTTTGATGCTCCACGGGTGATAAATTAAA
>NW_023423233.1:0-1283 GCF_002922805.2 Oryzias melastigma
GTACTCAGCATATTTGACAAATAAAAGCCTACTTGACTTGACTTCACTTGATCAATGTCACAAACTGTAACTTTCAGTCTTCTCTCTCTTCTGCCAGTGCAGCACTTATGTTGCTAACAGTTACTCTCTTCTCCCACTCCATTACCAACGTTTCTGACGGTGACTTTTTACCATCTCGCTCTCTTCCCCTCTTTTCTGCTCGTCTGTCATCCCTTTGTGATGTTCATGTTCGGGCCTCTAGGGCGTTCAAAGGGGAAGTTTGAGGAGTCAAAGTGAGGGGCGTGCCGGAGCCTTGTCTCGTTAGTTTGAGCTGATTTTGGCGGTGTGCTGTGCACACACAGGCAAGCTTGACACTGACAGACTGGGTCTAACTGTCTGAGTCTGACTGATTGATTGACTGTCGGGCAGTCTGTCTGAAAACAGCGGACCAGTACGCACTCTTCATTTTTTTTTTTATTTCCGTTTCTGGTATTTGGTACTATTCTTTTTAATTTCATGCATGTATAAAAAATATATAAATGTGTTTTTGTATTTTTTGATATATAATTTTATGAAAACCAAAGGCGTAAAATTGTAATGTAAGCAAAAAAAACCTAAAAGGCCAAAGAACAAAAATAAAAAAAGATAAAAATAAAAGAGCTTTTAATCAAAACATATTCAAATTAGCGTGCTGTGGCTACAACATTTCGATCTGAAGTTCTCCATGCCTAAAAGCACACTCTAAAATAAATTCAGTTTTGTGGTCCTCAGAGAGACCTTGACCCTTTGGAGAACAGAGCAGAAATGAGCTCTGCTCAGCCTCTCCCCTTTATATAGTCTCTGGGCTCCGCCCCCAGTCCTGTTTCAGTCCTGTTGAAGTTGTGTATTTTTTCGCCTTCTTTTTGGTTTACTTATTTTAGAATTATTGTTTTAAGTTCTTTATCAATCTAGATTTGGGTTTAAAATTCTTAATGTATTAAAAATATGAATTTATGTGATTTTAAATTGATACTTTAATAAGTTTATACATTATTTGACCCCATGTTTAAAAAAAAATAAATAAATAAAAACATTAAATGAATTCAAAATCATTTTAAAACTCATTTCGGTCCTTTCTTTTTAATATCATTTATTTATACTTATATGTCTGCATATATTCACAAATATCAACTCTTTTGGTCTTAATGTATTTATTATATCTAAATTAAATAATTTGTATTTATATATTTATTAATTCCCTTAACACATGTACATATATATATATTTAATATGTTTATTAAGGATTTGATAAGAGTTGGAGTTAA
>NW_023423234.1:0-1282 GCF_002922805.2 Oryzias melastigma
TGAGGCCTAACTCACCTTAAAGCTCAATGAGAATAATAAACATTATTTTTTTAACCTGCACAGACATGAGGTAGAAATATATCTTTCATGATCCCTTAAGTAGTGGCACCGTTGAGTGGGAAATCATGTGTAGATATGTCTTTTTCTTTTTTGTGGAGATAAAGTGATTAAATTGTAAAAAGCACTGAAACGTAACATTTTTAAAGTGATTAAATGTGCATGACTACTTATTACAGCTGATTGATTTTACATGAAACTGACTTCTGTTTTCTCTCTTTTTGTTTTACTAATGATTATCTCAGTCCAAACCGACTCCTCCATGAGCCACATTTCCAGTTTTATTTGTCTTCAAATCTATGAATTAAAAAAAATGTTAAAGTTTAAAAACTTTTCCATGTCTTCAACAAGATTCTATACATCCACAACAAAATTACAAATGCTAACCAAAAAAAAAAACTTATGAGCTGTTTATCACTCAATCATTCATTTTCCAAACTCTCTTAACCCTTTTTTGAAGCTCACAGGGTTGCTGGAGCCTATCCCAGCCTCTGTTGAGCAAAGGCGGGATACATCCAGGATGTGTCACTGTCTATTAGTATAAAGTGTATTTCTAGATTTCTTTCATTCTCCAACATCTCTTTAGGCTGCCTCCATGCTGTCTGAAGACATTTAAAGAATGAGTCATTTGAAGAAATGATGTTGAGCTGAACAAAAAGGTAAATAGCGCAACTAAGAAAGTGAGGGTTTTATTCACACAAAAAGGGCTCACACATCAAAATTAAAGAACTAAGAACAATTGGGAAAATATTGTGTGGACAAACATGATCTTATTGTTTTAATATTTAATGATGTAACTGTAGAATGCTCATCTTCAAAACCCACCTAATTGCTTTTCGGATCACTAGGATTCTGGAACCAATCAATGTCCAGTGAAGAAGACCGATATCTTTGATGGTTAGCTAGTCCATCGCAGGTCCACACAAAGACAACCACACACGGTCACATTCACACCTAAGGAGGATCTAGAGTAACCAACGGACTTCTTTGACTGGAGGAAACTCACATGTGCACAAGGAGAACGAGCAAACTCCAAACACCAAGGATTTGAGTCAGGGCTTTTTTGCTGTGAGGTGAGAGTACTAACCACAGCATCACCATGCAGCCCACTGGAGATTATGGTGAATAGAAACTGACTTATTTGTACAGATTGTAAAAGTTTATTATAGATCCACTGAGGAAAAAACCGTCTAGGAGAGATCTACACTCACCATGACAGAGTAGA
>NW_023423235.1:0-340 GCF_002922805.2 Oryzias melastigma
CCTTCAGAGACAGATTAAAAAGATAAAAAAAAAAACAGGTTGTATTTTTTTTTTGGACCGGTACCAACCGATCCACGGACCGGTACCGGTCCATGTCCCGGCGTTGGGGACCACTGAGTTAATCCATCAGCTTTAAAACAGCATCAGAACAATCATTGGACTTTAGACTTCTTGTGTTGACTTCATTAGGGTTCGGACGTGTCAAAGAAGATGCTACTCCTCGTTTTCGGGCTTTATTTCACCTGCAGACAAATGACTGCTGCCTCTTTCTAATGTAATTACATATATTAATTGCTGTGGAGAGACCCGGCTGAGGAGGACGGGCAGAAAAAACAAAGAG
>NW_023423235.1:619-1282 GCF_002922805.2 Oryzias melastigma
TTCTCTTTCCTCCCAGTGGTTGTGTTGTATTTGCAGGGCGTGGGAACCAAAGAATGGAGGGAGGTAAGTTAGAATGTATGCACTCACCTGAGCTCTGGTGCTGCTCACCTTACAGACAGATTATGTGTATGCATGCAGGAATGAGATGTGCTTGACTTGTTTGTTTGTATGTGAGCTGCTCTGCATTTGTATTGTCTATGCGTTGACATGTACTTTCTCCAACATCTTTACTCCCTTTTCTCTTTTTCGTACCCTTTCCCTAATCTTTTACATTCTAAATGCTTTCACTCTTCTATCTGGTCTAACATACAAATATATTGAAAATCAAGATTATCCTCAAATACAAATATACAAACAAACAGCTTGTGTGTCCAAAGATTTGTTACCTTTTATTGAAACAGTAAAATCAGTAAAACACAAGAAATCTTCAATTCTTATCTATTTGCTCAGCTGATGGAAAAGACAAGTTTCTGTAAGAAAACAGGAAATAGTACGTTTTAAAATGATTGTCCTGCATTCCTGAACGCAGGATATAAAGATGAATTCATCATCAAAACCACAACTCAAAACACTAAGAAAATGTTGTTGAACTTTACACAAAAGAACTGAGCTCTCTCTCTATACATACAGTATATATCATAAATTGTTATTTAGTGATGATTA
>NW_023423236.1:0-1282 GCF_002922805.2 Oryzias melastigma
ATAATTGATGATTAAAAAATCCCCATTCATTGGTTTCTTCCAGGCACACCAATCATGCTAAACAAAAAATGTGTTGTAGGTTTTGTTTTGTACCTGTAGCCTGGAACTTAAAACTTGTATTTTTAAATGTATGTAAATTACAAAACATAACTTACAAGTACAAGTCATAAGCTACAAATCCAAAACAAAAGTTTGAAGTCCAAAAGTAAAGTCCCAATTCTAGCTCCATACTGTGAAAGCAATACAACACCCAATTTAGCATTTAACATGACAGAGAAATACATTTCTGAATACAAACGTCTGAAAAACTTCCAAAAAGTGCATTTTTATTTCTGTCAAATATGTTTTTATAGCACTGCAAAGTTTTAGGCTGAGTTCGGCGGCCAAAGTTCACTCAAGTCTCATGATGCTGGAGGTCAAACCCTGAGGCTGCTGAGATCTCAAACTATTGGAAAAAATATGAATTCTTTTTCTAACCATACTTCATTTTTCTTTTTTATGTCTCTGATAAAGTTTTTAAAACAATGTAAGTGTTTTTATTTAAAAATGAAATATTCTCGTAAGGAAAATAATAGATTCCATCGTGAGATCTGATTCCCAGTTAAACACAAACAATGCTGCAACTTCCTAGTCATCTCCACTCCCAAATATGAACGTTTTTGGGTTACTGAGGCAGCCATAACTTTCAGCTTAACCCAGACAGATTCCCTTTTTGTTCAGGCAATAAATGCCCTTACCACCTATCTCTCTTCTGTAAAGTGGAGCCATTTGTGATGGAAAAAAAAAAGTTTAAATCTTCCCTTTTTACAGTAATGATCACATTCATTGTTTTTACACAAGCATGTTTTCTCTTAGGCCTTCCAACGGTCTGTTGGTTGAGCATCTCAGGTTTAGCTGTCGTTCCATCTGTCCATACTTCTGTCCTCTCCACAGTTTAGGACTAATACAGAGCAGACACAGAATGCTCAAAAGCAGGAAATAACATAAAGAATCCAAAAGCAGCTTGGTGCTAACTGAGTCTTGCGCCGGCTCATTTCACCCCCTCCCACCTCTTTCTTCTGCCCTCTGGTCTCCAGAAACGCAGGACTGTCTGTGCTCTCAATGTTTATCATGGCTGCTTCCCAGCCAAAAACTAAATTCTATCAAAGATATCTCTGCGGTTTCTCACTGCAGCCCCCCACCCTCTTTTACAAGCTTCTCATTTTCCTTCCAAGCATATCAGTTGTGTTTTTTTTCCATCTTTATTTTCATCATTCCTACTGTGTTTAATGACATTTCTTTT
>NW_023423237.1:0-1282 GCF_002922805.2 Oryzias melastigma
AATTCCTGGAGAGAAAAGTTCTGTTACAAACACTGAGGAGACATATGAATGCTAACTCTCGTTAATTTATGTCGTCTATTAGGTTAACACTCAGAAATGAAATGGCAAAAAATATTTAAAAAATATATTTTTTCTGTAAAGGGCTTAGAAATGAAATGTAAATCCTCTCCTCACACAGTCTGGACTCACCTCCTCCAAGCAGCAGGATGGTGTGAGTAACTCCTGGTACTGCAGCTCCCATACTGCGTATTCGTTTCTGTCGTCGGAGGTCCTGAATCAAGCAAAAAACACACATGTTCTCAGAAAAATATAACAAATGAATGATGGGGCTTACATGAACAGATCAGTGAAAATAGAGGTTCAACAATGAATGCAAAAGCAATCTATGTCTTTCTCATCAACTGAATAGCATCTGTTTGTTAAATAAGAGCTTAAATACTTTTAGTCCTAAATGCTATAAGAGGACTACAGTGTTGAAACATTATGTGAAATAATATACTTTACAAATATAAATCAAAGAGGCTTTTTCTAAAAAAATATAGAGGTGCATTAGATTTTTCTTTAGAAATAAACTACTTTCACATATTAGTCTGTAATATTTTACATAATTATATTTTCTCCTTTTCCACAACCAACATCAAAATAAAACAGACCAAAACTTGATTTGTTTTATCGTTGCATTGCTGCAAAAGTGGACAAATCCCTGATGGAACACAAAATTTGTTGATAATTAATTCTTTAAAATCCAGTTAAGACAGTGTGTAAATAAGTTGCTTTTTCCTGAACATTCATGTCAGTATTTTTACATCTTAGAAATCTAACATTGTTGTTAACAAAAAATTACTAAATCACCCAAAGTATCATAATTTGTTATAAAAAAAAATGATATTGCAAACATTTTTATGCTATCTTTTTTTTTGTTAAAAAACATCTTAATTCCAAAAAATGTCAATTTTCTGTCAATTCTTTGATGTAGTGAGCTTTAGGGTTAAAGTCTGAGTTTATACAAGAACAAATAAATGTATTGTAGAGTTTTCATGTTCACTCCTCTACATTTACAAACTTCCATTTATAGTTTATTCCACTTACCTTATTGTTCACAGTCACATACACTTTGCTGTTTTGAATTTTCACCTTTAAAAATAAAAGGGGAATAATGGAAAAAAAGGTCAGTAAGTTTCCTGAAAGTGCATCATGAGAGGTATAACATGTGGTTCGTAGGCCTGCCTTATGGCATGGTAAAGAGTCAATGCCAGGGAACTCCTCTAGATCTCCAGTGCAG
>NW_023423238.1:0-1282 GCF_002922805.2 Oryzias melastigma
CTTGGAACCGAACTTTGGTGCCCAACCCTATATATAAGTCGCACTGGAGTATAAGTCGCAGGGACATTCAATCTATGAAAAAAAACGCGACTTATAGTCCAGAAAATACGGTATATATCAGTGTTTTCTTTGCATGATGGTTTGATCATTTTTTTGCCGCATCACGTGTTGTTCGCTGTGATGCACTTGGTCGTTTTTACACTATAGTCAAATAAACTGACCGTGCCTCAAACCAAATGGTATTTTCCAAGATTAGTTATCGATTTACTTCATTTTGAAACAATTTAATGACACTGTAGTTTGATTACAAACTTGCCTCAGACAGATCTATCAATTTGGATCGTAGGAATATTAATCGATCAATCAATCAAGTTGATTAAACACTTCCCCGCTAACAAATAAGAGTGCAAACGCAAATCAGTAAAAGGAAATAGCTGTCTTTGAAAATGCATTAAATTAAAACTGAAAAGGGATCTAGGTTATCTGAAAACGAAGGATTGAATTTTACCATCCTTCAATCAATTGCCTTAAGCCTCTGAGTCCTTTTTGGTTTCGCCAGAGCCGGACCTGGCTATTATTGATCGAAGGCGGGGTACTCCCTGGACAGTTCATGCGTCTGTTGCAGGGCCGCACACTCACACAGAAGGATGATTTTTGGGTCACCAATTGATCTATAAAACATGTTTTGGACTTTGGGAGGAAACCAGAGTTCTCTGAGAAAACCCACACATGCACGAGGAGAACATGCAAAATCCACACAGAACCCAGCTGAGATTTGAACAAGTACCTTCTCGTTGGGAAGTGAGAGTGCGCTACGGGTAGCCCAGTTTTCTTTACACCATCTATATTTATATAAAATCACATTTTACTATGTTTTTTTCTTAACTTGATAATTTAAATAAAATGGTTGTACCTTAAGTCTTTACCAAAAGTATGTGCTTGGCTTTTCCCGGTTTAAAATCAAAGACAGCTGGAGGACAGTTACACAATACAGTGTATTATTGCAGAAATATTTAAAAACGGGCTTATGGTTCCTGGTCAACGGAAAAAAAAAACAATACAATGATTTGAATTGTTTCAAGAGAACATTTTTATATTATTTGCATTGATTTGACTAGACAACCAAGTAAATAGAAAAATCAGTCTATCTCATTTTGTGTTGACTTCATGCAGAAAACAGAGTCTGTCGCTTTTTTTGCTCCGTGTAGGCGACTGTTTATAAATGGTAATTTATAGGGATGTCACAAATCTCAGTTTAAATGAGAATTAAAGGAATTGTGGA
>NW_023423239.1:0-1282 GCF_002922805.2 Oryzias melastigma
CTGTGGCGACCCCTGAAGGGAAAAGCCCAAAGAAAAAGAAGAAGAATTGTATTTTTAGATTCACCAAGCAAAATTTTTGTTTTTATATTTATCACTACAGTGTGTTTTTTTTAAACTATATTGAAGTTAACAAAGTAAAAGACAACTTTGATTTTACTGAGTTGAGAATCATGTCCTTGGACATTTGGCATTGATACCAGCACAGATCACAATATTTTTTGGGGTCAAATATACCCATGTACGTTATGGACTGTTCAGTGTGAGCTCACTCTTAGGCAGCCTTCAACAATTATGTTCTCTTTAGGAGCCAATTTACATCTCGGAGGAGAAAAAGATTCCCTACAAGTGGTGCGCTCCGGAGGCCATCACTCATGGGATGTTCTCCATCAAGTCAGACGTCTGGTCCTTTGGAGTTTTGCTCTATGAGATTATCACCCGAGGAGGAATCCCTTATCCAGGTTTGTCTAGCACTTTCTGAGTATTACTTTCCAGACTAAAATGTGTTTTTCCATAAATGCAACACTGTAAAAGTTGATCTCAAGCAGCCAGGTTGTTTTGTGTTGATTTGAAATGATTGCAGTTTCTTTGATAGTCAATGGTAGTCACTCCTGCCCTATGGGGGGAAAATTGGCAAACCTGAATGGGGCAGGTGGGCATCCATCCATCCATCCATCCATCCATCCACCCATCCATCTTCTTCTGGACTGGGACGCGGGGGCAGCAGTCTAAGCAAAGATGCTCAGACTTTCCTCTCCTCGGCCACTTCCTCCAGCTCCTCTGGGGGGACTCTGAGATGTTTTCAGACCAGCTGAGAGACATAGTCTCTCCAGCGTGTCCTGGGTCTTCCCCGTGGCCTCCACCCAGTGGGTCATGTCCGGAACACCTCACCAGGGAGGTGGCCAGGAGGGATCCAGACCAGATGCCCAAGCCACCTCAACTGACTCCTCTGGATGTGGAGGAGAAGCGGCTCTACTCCGAGCTCTCTCCGGGTGGCCGAGCTTCTCACCCTATCTCTAATGGTGCACCCAGCCACCCTAAGAAGATAGCTCATTTTGGCCACTTGAGGCACAAGAGACCTTGTGACCACAGCTTTAAAAAGTCACAGCTTGCTTAGACCTCTGGTGCATGCCACTTCCTCTGGAGTCCCAAAAGCAAATGAGGCCACGTAGAACTCCCTCTTCAGCTTGATGATATCCCTCACTTCCTGTGTCCACCACTGGGTTTTGTGGTTACTGTCAGGAATAAAAATGTAAGACTCTCTTCAAGATGAATAAAAACACGA
>NW_023423240.1:0-1281 GCF_002922805.2 Oryzias melastigma
CCTGTCCATCCTAGGAGAGGATCCTTCTTTCATGTACACATCCCTGACGTTTCTTGCTTATCCCCCCCCAGGAATCATCTTTTTTTTTAATTTGTTAAAGAATTTTTCCTTATCAAGAAGAAGGGTCTGAGGACTGGGATTCCCAGCTTAGCTTTATCTGTTAAGCTTAGTTAAGCAACCAGCTTTTGTTTATATTTTATGACTGACTTTCTGTTTTTGTACAAATTGCCAGTGTGAAGCCCAGTGATACAACTGTGTTGTGGTATTGGGCTATATAAACAAAATTGAAATTGACTGAATTAAAAAATCTAGACAGAGAAACGGCAACACAGCAGAAACTTAATTTCTTCTTTCATCACCTGTCAAAACCCTGTAAAATCCCCATAAATACAAAATTGTTAAAAATTAGAGGTCATAAACAACTTTTATTGCTAACATTTTTTAAAGCACAGCAATATATATTATCCATAATATAACATATTTAACAATATATTTATAATAAAATATTCATTACACAACATAAACTATTGTTGCGATTATTTAAATGAATTGTTTTTAATGTTTTTTATGTATTTGCTTTTGTGATTTTATTATGTTTTTGTAAAGTGTGGGACGGCCTCGGCGCATCAGGAGGGTAGTCAACGACTGCTCGGAGGATTGCGGGTACGATTCCCGCCTTGCATGTGTCAAAGTGTCCTTGGGCAAGACAATGAACCCCGAATTGCCTCTGGTGGGAGGTTGGCGTCAGTGTTTGGCAGCGGAGCCACCACCAGTGTGTGAATGTGTGTATGAATGGGTGAATGGATCTCTGACTGTAAAGCGCTTTGGGGATTCAAAGGAGGGTAGGAAGCGCTATATAAATATACACCTTTTAAAGTGACCTTAAGCAACGAGAGATGTGCTTTGAATTTAATTATTATTTTTATTCACAATATAGACAAATAGCTTGACCGTTATTCCATCAAAACCTACAACTTCACTTATTATGATATTCACCAAACTTCCATCAATCCAAATACTGCTTATTACGTATATAAATTACTTATTACTTTTTCATCGTTGTATAAATCTTTCTATTAAGAAAACATCTATAGCTGCTTTCCGATTTATTTGAGATTATTTTTTTCCTTATGTGTAATATCCTTTTTTTTATACGCAACCCATAAATATTTTAATATGGAGGTATATCTTCTAAACTATTAAAACTATAGGAAACATAAGCAGGTGTTTACATAAAAAACTTCTGAAATAGCAGAGAAGTGAAAGTGATTTTAGCTTTTC
>NW_023423241.1:0-1281 GCF_002922805.2 Oryzias melastigma
TTTTTTTTTTCAAAAGTGGTATGTATTGAGGCTTTTCAAGCAAACTTACTAACAATTTGTCAGAAATTATATTCCAACTTCTGGGGTGTTTCATAGTTATTTAACATTTCAAGTATTTCATCAAATTTTCCATTTTGTAAAAGGTTTTTGCATTTTCAGCAAATCCCTTCAGCAATTCCAGTAAATTGCTTCAGGATTTTCAGCAACCAGATTTAGCAAAAAGCATTCACACCGGCATTATCGCAAGTCATGCACTTTTTCTTGATCTAAATATGGATTTATTATGAAAGTTGTTCCTATAGACCATAATAATAATAATAATAATGCTGAATATTCAGAAACTGGTTGTCTTGTGTTAATAGGATGTTGCTAAAAAAGTTGTTCAAACGGTTAATTCACTTTTATTATTATATTTAGAAAATACCAGTTTTGTGAGTTTTTATCCCTAAAAGTCGTATGAGGCTAAAATTTTTTTTAAAATTTTTTTTTATTTTTATTTTTTATTTTTTTAGCATTCGCTTTGTCAGTTAAGGGTTTAGAGAAAATCTATATCACAATTTAATGGATCATACATGAAAATTAGTGTACTATTAAAGTTTAAAGCAGCAGCAGATATTTTACAGAAAATTAACATACATTTTACAGTCAAAAGTTAAAAGAAGCTAAAAAAATAAGGAAAACAAAAATCGGGCACCCACTCCAGCCTCATACAGACCGGTCCGTGAAATTATTGTCTAACACTGAACTCGCCTGTGGTCTGAAAAATGGTACCGTACTTATACTCAAGTACACTCATTAAAATGAACTTCAAGTGTTCTACTTTTTACTAAGTTTATCTCCACTGGTTTCCATAACATGAAACATCTCCAAGAATCAGGAAGAATCATTCTAAGGTTTAAAACTAGAAACCAAAACACAAGAGACAAACCATAACACATCAAGATGTAACTGAAAACAAAAAACAGGTTTTAAAAAGAAGGAAACTTGAAATATTACTTTTTATTACTTAATATTAATATTACTTAATCTATAACATTAACAGGAAATATATAAGAATAAATTTATATGTTGTCATGGAAAAATAAATACATAAATAAATTCTATTTTCACTCCACTATAAAAATGGCACATTTTCCAAACCTGTTCATTTTTTAAAGACTCTTGCTGTGATAATCTAGAATCTGTATGAATTCATCAAAATCATATTATTAATCAAAGCAAGAACGTTTAGTTGCAAGGATTTCCATTCTGGTATCTTCAGCACATCTGTGCCTTTTTGAG
>NW_023423242.1:0-253 GCF_002922805.2 Oryzias melastigma
GGAACCAGACTTCACTGCCTGTGGGAATGTAAAATCATTAATTTGTTTTGGGAAGCAATATGCAGAGAAATCAGTTTGGTCATAGAGCAGACACTCTATCCCAGTCCAGAACTTTGCCTTCTAGGGCTTGTACCAGATCCTTTGTATTACCTCCTTGTGAACTTTCAATGTCTTTTGATGCTGGCGAGGAAGGCTATAATGTGTAAATGGATTGGTAATGAAGCCCCTACAGTTCGAATTTGGAAAACTTTGA
>NW_023423242.1:467-1281 GCF_002922805.2 Oryzias melastigma
AATATCGCAATAACGATAATTATAGTTTTATCGCAAAGCCCTAGTTAGGGACAATGAAAAAATGCTGTATTTTTAATCCAGACCTTGACTTGAACTACAGAGATCCAAGAAAAATTTAGATTTTAAAATGTCAAAAACTTTAAACCTGAACAAGGCAATGCGCCGTCTGTTCTTTTACCACGAACCTTCACCTCCTGAAGTGTCCAACTCTTACAGTAAATTGAAAGTTTAAAAGTGAGCTCTAACATACCACAGTTGATCTCGTCGTCCCCGTTGTCGCAGTCCCTCTCTCCATCACATTTCCAGGAGACAGGAATGCACTGAGTGGTGCCGGCTCCACAGCTAAACTCATTCACACGGCACGTCCTCATGTCTGCCCAAAAACACCACATGGTAGTTACCGAGCATCTAAAACATGTACGGTACAAGCAGGTATATTTTTAACCAATTAACGTATGATTGGAATATACATTATTCAAGACTGTAAAAAGCAAAACTAAAAGACTTATTGAATTTTCCACTGAGATCCAGATAAACATAAGAATGGATGAAGACAAGGGGTTAAAGGCATCCTTTAGCACTGTTGTAGAGAAAGACAAACTAGTCCTGATGCCAGGATTACCAGGCGCGGCAGAATCAAAGACTACAGAGATTTCATCACTCCAGTTAAGATGTCTCTCTTAAAACCAGAGTGAGGAAAGAGATCTACAACAGCATGAATTCAGACTTAAAAAAAATATTTTACAATATTACATTTTATTATTTAATTTACTATGATGTTTGCAGATGATATTGTGATTTGTAGTGAGAGCAG
>NW_023423243.1:0-1281 GCF_002922805.2 Oryzias melastigma
GGAGATGAGAATGTGAAAACATGCAAACTCAGCATAAAAAATATATAAAGCTTGGATTCAAACCAGTGAATAACCATTGTGTTATCAAGCAGTTCTTCAGAAAAAAAAAACAGATTTTCATCTCTATACCAAATGTTTTGTACATTTATTTGTAAAAATGCCAATTTGTTGTTGAGGCTTACTTTTTTTTAATACAGTGCATATTAAGGTTAACACAAAAGCAGTTTTTTTGTTCTTGTTTTTCAGGGATATAATTGCCTCATATAACATTTCAAATCTTTAAAAGTTCTAAGAACTCTGATACAGCCTTTACCCAAGGACACTTTAAGGGCATGGAAACCTGAAACTGAACCTGCAATCCTGCAATCAAAGCAGAACTGCTGTGTGCCACAGTCGCCACACGTTAAGGAAGTGAAGGGCTTGCTTCCCATTAATAGAAAAAAAAGTGATCTTTTTAAGCACCAACTGTATGATTCGCCAAAACAGATTCTGTGTGTGACCTTGGGACTGGGAAGCATTCGGTCCTAAAGGAATTGAGCATTGACATCTGTACCTTGCCAACGACTTTTGAAGAATCAGTAATATGTAGATGTATAAGAATACATCACAAGTACTGCAGGAAAATTGCCTAAAGATGCGTTAAAATAATTTAGTGACTACATTTTAACTTTCTTGCTTCTTTGCAATAACATATTTGAGTTTTTGGACCACATGGGCTTAAGTGTGATTTGGACCCAACATTAACTGTCAGTGAGCCAGCACGAGCCAAAAGCTTAAATTGGTCTAACGTTGGTTAGTAAAAAATAAAATTAAAAAAATGATGCTGTTTCAGTGTCATCAGCTGGTTCTGCGCTTGGAGGGACACTATAGCTACAGCTAAAGCGAGAGATTTAGAAAAGAAGCACGATGACTGTGAAAAATCCACAACAACTTTATGTGATGGAATAAATGTGTGTTACATTATCTTTATGTGTACTCAACGACACCCTTGCCACATACACGGTGACTGTACGTTCCCTTTTCATTCCTTAACGGGACGTCCTTCAAGAAGCTGCTTCTCTCGTTATTGGTCAACCCCTGTATGGATGTATGTGATTAAGGCCTAAAACTATTATTGTTTTTTAACTATGTGAGGAATAGACGGCTCAAAAAGCAACCATGAAATAAAGAAAAATCAAAATAATCTGTAAAAAAAGGTGATAATTCAACAAACTATCCTACAGATGGGAAAATACTAGGAATGTCCCGATCAGGTTTTTTTGGGCCCGATCCGATTCCGAG
>NW_023423244.1:0-1281 GCF_002922805.2 Oryzias melastigma
GATTATGAGAGTAATTATTGGATTAACTCATATTGATGTTTTTTTTGTTTAAATACAACTTAAGTAGTAAATTAAAGTAATGTTTGTATTTAAAACCAATAGAATTTAACTAGACTAAAATCTGTAGCACATCGTGACAAAAAGTGGGTTTTCTACATTAGTCCTTGGATTTTGTCACTTGATGGCAGCAAAAACAAGATGTAAGATAAAGAGAGAGAGAGACCTGCCCATATATGTATATATATTTATATTATAAAACCATATATGTATATATTTATATTATAAAACCATATATATATATATATATATATATATATAATATACAATAATTAATAGTATAATATACTATAATTATTTATATTAATAAACCACATACACACACACATATATATATATATATATATATAAAATATCTAGACTTTGGAAATTCCAAAAAATTGAAGGAGATAAAAAAAATTAAACTCGACTTCTTTTATACATTTATTACCTAGACTGCATCATTACCTATACAATTAAAGTTATTTAAATTTCTGATGTTATTTTTTTTGCGCCTCACGCAAAAAATAGACTAGACGGCGAAACGATTGCTGCATGGAGCGAGCCGGCCGCGGAGGACCGCAGTGTGAACTAAACCATAGGTTAACAAGGGCGCCGCATGGAAGCTTTACAGCACTTCTGCAACTCGTTTGAAGCGTTACTATTTCTTTCTTCAAATCATTGTGAATCAGGACGATGAAAAAGATCGCATATGTGTCATAGAAAATACAACTTGATCCATGAACATCTTTGTTTTCCTCATTTGAGCTGGTATCCAAACTGTACAGCTGGAAAGCTCCAATCTTCCTCGCCATTTTTGTTTTAACATTAGTGTTAGCTTAGAGGTGTGAGGGCTGTAAGCTAGCAGGAGAAGGCGGAAATAGTGCCAAAAGTCCCACCCACAACTCAAAGGCGAATTTCTAAACAATCACTGCCACTCTGCAGAAACTATGTTCTAGCAAACAACACAAGTTTTTAGATTTTGGTTAAAAACAGCATCATGTAAAAGACCACTGGGAATTTTTTTTAAATAAATCTAAATCCATTGAGTGGGACTTTAAGGGGTTAAAAGTAAATCAAAGTAATGAATATGTATTATTAAGTGAGTAGTATATAGTACTTTTCACGCTATTTTACATTTTAAATTGCTCTTAAAACAGATTATTTATCTTTGTGTGACTTTGTGTTGTTGATGCATTCATTGCCAGAAGGTGGCGCTCACCTCACAGTCCTGTTGAAGCAGTA
>NW_023423245.1:0-1281 GCF_002922805.2 Oryzias melastigma
CACGAAGTATTAATTTCTGTAATTCCATTGAAAAACTAAACATTTTATAGAAGAAAGATTCCGGGCCTTTTGTCTAATTGGTTTAAATAATTATTTGTTTATTTTTTTTACATAAAATACACAAGAACAGGATTTAAAAAAAAATAATAATGTAAAAAAAAATATGCCCACATTTTGCAGAACATGAAGTGAATTTCACACAGAGTGTAGTTCTTAAAAAAGGGTTTAAATGTAGTGAAATGTTGTAATGTGATTGGTTCTTTCATTCAGGAGGGATCTTGTGTAGGAAGGGGCCGATTCAGAGAGCGGGACATGTAGAGAGGACCAGCTTCCCGCCTGTACACTTTTTAACTTTTAGAGTGAAGCACAAATGTGCACTCTTCTTCAGAGGAAATAATACAATAACTTCACATAAACTCAATCCAGACTTTCCAAAAATTATCTGCTTTTTATATTCAAAGGTCATGTTAAATGAAACCATTCTTAGAGAACAATAAACTCCAAAGGAGTCTATCCTGATACCTACATTTCTTTATGCACAAATACAATGACAGCAGGAGGCCTGATTATGTTTAAAATTAGAAACATCGAGTTAAATGTTGAGGGTCATAAATACATATTCAGTATTAATTAAAGCTTTCTAAAAAGTAAAAAAAAATCACCAGCAGATCGTCTGCAGGTGTAAAGCGCTTTGGACCAGCTCTTTTGGACGTGTGTGGTGTATATTTCACTAGTGGTGCTAAGAGGGAAATATCCTGTTTAGTGTCCAGATTTCTAAAAGCTCAAACTAAAACGAAGCATTTCCCTCTTTTCATTATGAATACATTTAGATATTCCCATGTAGAAAACCTGAGTAACATTGTGCAGAAGTGAGCTGTAAATCTCCCTTCCGGTACTTACGAGGGTGTGGGGTCACCAAACGCATTGCAGTGCAGGTCGACGTCCTCTTGAGAAAAGACGGTGATCGATTTTGGAAACTTTGTGATCTGTGGAGGCTGTAAAACTGAAAAGCGTATAGACGGAGAAAACAGCATCATTTCAAATGTTCAGTAAATGTTAGTAATAAAAGGGAAACTGTAGATGGTGTGGGATCATCCTAACTGCGGTGGTCACGTTAGGGCTGAGTATCGCCAATAATGATTCGATTCATCAGAGCCTGGATTCATTCAATTCCAATTTTTTTTTTTCTTCTTTCGATCCACTCAATTCAATTAGATAACATTTTGAGTTTACACATTTAGACACATTTGTTTAGAAATATATTTTAGGCTACTTTGGAGT
>NW_023423246.1:0-716 GCF_002922805.2 Oryzias melastigma
AAAATTCAAAGTCATTCTTGCATGTAAGAAAAATAACCTAAAAAGCTTAAATAATAATAATAAAAAAAAAATCAAGGTTTTCATCCTAGTTATAAGTTATTGTGCAAGAATGCTGCTCAAGCAACATTTCTCCCTGTTTTTCTAACTATTGTCCTTGTGATATTTTGGATTTTCCTTTCCTTAAAGGTCTCTACTCTGACGTTAAATGGAGCTGGAGTTTTAAAAAAGAGAAAGCATTTATGAAGGCACTATTTCTACAAACGGCAAAAACAAATGAAAGACAACTAGGTAAAAAAAATACAATAGGACATTAAAATCCAATGCTTAGCCAATCCTTAAAAAATGTGCACAGATTTTAACACCACAACTTTTCTGCAAGAGAAGTGGGAAAACCTTTATTTAATTCTGGCCATGACAGCACTTACTTTAATTTCTGATTTACACATATTACATTTGGCTTCAAAGATATTTTAAAAAACAAGAATAAAAAAAAATCTTAAATACAAATCACACCACACAAAGAAACTGACTTTGTCATCCAGAAACAGTTTGTCATCAGTGTAAAGAACTGGACTTTTGAGAACTGAAGTCTTAGGTTCTTATTAGTGTAATCTGCAGATATGCACTCAATATGAAAAGTTTTTCCTCTTAGAAAAATACTTCTGTTGAAAAATAGCAAATACACATTATGCGCGGAAGGATGTGGTGGCAGCCAC
>NW_023423246.1:887-1281 GCF_002922805.2 Oryzias melastigma
AATGTGGTTTGAAATGTTATCTTGTGTTAAAATCCGGTCTATTAACTTCTGCTGTTTTTGTCACAAAAACACAGTTTTTAGCTCATATAAATTTTTTAAATCCCATTTTATGTTTTTGTTTTCCACAATTTCTCCAGATTTTTTTATCCTTGTACAAGAAGGTGAAATGTATTGTCAACAATTGATGAAAACTTCAGAATACTGCAAGAAAATCCTCAGTCATGCGAAATAAATTTCGATCTACGAGGTTGATTCCTAATCAGGACACAAAAATAAAAAAAGAATGCAAAATTGCCGTAATAAAAATCTGAGATGGCAAAAAGACGAACCACAATAAAGAAGGGACCAATGTGCTCCAAGAAAACTTAGCAGCAACTTGCATTTAATTGATATT
>NW_023423247.1:0-1281 GCF_002922805.2 Oryzias melastigma
GAATGTCAAATTCTGGTAACATCCTCATCCAATTAATACTATGAATATTATGCAGACAGGAATCACCAGCTGCGATAAATACATTTTTAAGTATAGGACTCCTAGGTACCTAGTTTTTAAAAAAAAAATTTCCATCTGGTGTTCTTTCCCTGCACTAATCCCTTATTCATTTGCATAGAAACATCCCATATGCAACTTTTCTCCTTTTGCACTACTTTTAGCGTTCAAGTGACTGAAATGTAACCAAGACGATCCTGACATTAAATTTTGCTCCCCTTAACTTTACAGCTCAGGCGCTGAAAGGTGTAGCTGAAAGAATGCAGTTATTTTTCAAAACAAAAGATTTTTCAAAATAAGAGACTGTTTAGACTCAAAAGAAAAAATAGGTATTAAAATAATTTATTTTGCTCTGTGGCCTGGTGCCAATTGATCCACAGACTAGTACCAATCTGCAGTACCGGTCTGTAAAAGTGATACAAAAATTAGTTTTCAATCAGGGGTCACCAAACTACTCCACGCGGGTCAGATCCGGCCCACCTCTACATTTGGCCCGACCCCTGAAAAATATCAGAGACAGTTTGAGATTGAGACCCAAAAATAAGGTGACATTTTATCCCCTCTTCTGCAGTCTAATTTGCAATTTAAATCTTGCATTTCTAAACACACAACATCCTCCATCATCAGAAAAATGCCACTAGAACATGATAAAAACACCACAATTTTCTTTAAAACATTGACTTATTGACTCTTGTCCTGTGTAAAGTTTAACTAACCACAACCAGAGTTTATGTTACACATACAGGGACAAACAAGTCAACAAATGAGCTTTGACTTTCCGTACATGCTATACATGTTCTGCACGTTAGCAATAATGGGTTCCATGTGGACCGGCTGACAGAATAAATATGAATGCAGGTCGGTTCGACAGGAAAACGTAATCACATGCTTATTATGGTACAGTTGAGGAAAAAACTGCTTTTCAGGAAATATAAGGAAAGAACTTGCCCTCAAAAAGCAGCAGTGCTCCAAATACAGAAACTCTTATTGTGTCCAGATTCTTCTGAGATTTTCATAAACTCTCAGCTGCTGTGAAGCCGTGTTATTTTTACCACTCAGAACCAAGAGTTACTAGAAAAAACTGTTCATTTAAATTAAAATTGACATTTTCATTTGAAGGTGTTTTCTAGATTAATCAAAGTGAATTACCTTAAACTGAATAAGACAAAACTGAATTGATGGTGTGGGTGTGAAGCAATCAGGACTACTTTTTTTTTTTTTGCT
>NW_023423248.1:0-1281 GCF_002922805.2 Oryzias melastigma
GGTCTTCATTAAGGACGCCGCATTTTGTATGTAGAGCCTAAAAATTGACTTGCCATAGTGAGACGTGAACGCAAGAGTTTATAAAGGGTAGCCTAAAACATAGTTTTTATTGTAAGTGGTCACTTGAATGTGTTGGTATGAACGTAGCTTCAGAAATATCCAAAGAAAGGGAAACAAAAGGAGGATTTGTTAAAATGAGGTTACTCGGAGTAACGTTTCTGCTCCTGTGCTGCAGTTTCAACATCTGCTCAGGACAGGAAACATACAGAAGCTTCACCCAGAGTTCAAACTTAGGCCAACTTTTTCAAATTTGTGTCAAACATGCCCAAATCTTGATATTAAATTTTGCCAGCAACAATAATTGTGATTTCTAAAACTTGGGTGTAGGTCTGTGTCCATCACTACACCCAAATTTCTGGCCTGTTTGGTAGTTTTTAGATTGATCGAAGCTCTGTAGTGACATCCAACCTTTTCTCTTTAGCCCCAAAGACAATAACCTCAGTTTTGTTTTGTTTGCAACTGAAGTAAATTGCAGCACATCCAGTCATCAATGTCCTCAATGAGTTTACCAAGAGCCTGTACAGGGCCTCGGTCTCCTGGTGTCAATGTAATATATATCTGTGTGTCATCTGCATAGCTATGGTAACTAATGTTGTTCTTTATAACCTGGGCCAGTGTGATCGTGTAGATGTTAAATAGAAGTGGTCCCAGGATGGAGTCTTGGGGAACTCCACATGTAATTTCTGTTAGCACAGATGTGAAGTTACCAATTGACACAACATATTTCCTGTTTTCCAAGTACGTTCAGTTTAGTTCTGGCCCAACAAGACCCACCCAGTTTTCCAGTCATCTGGTAAAAAAAAAAAAACTGGTACAAAGTAGTTCTTAACTCAGGTAAATGTGCTGACTTTTTTGGGGAGGTTCAGAAAGATCTTGTCTTCACTACAGCTGAACCCTGGAAGACTTTTAGCTTGTCCAAAACAGAAACCTGTGGTGCCCATAACAGCATTTGCTCCCACACACACCCACCTAAGACCGTTTTGCCGTGATCCCTGTTGGAGTGAACGTGTGTTTTATGTTCTGTAGTTCCGGTTGAAGCTCATCATCATCTTTGCTGCCTCTCCGCTCAGATGAGAGACTTCCTGTGAGACTGCGAGGTGGTGTGAGTGCTGATTGCGTTGCTACACAAACATCTCCCTTTAAGAAAAAAAAAAACACCCCAAAGAATTCAAGCTGGTGATGTTCTTGTTTCTTAGACTATTTTCTCAGAAAAAGGAGGAG
>NW_023423249.1:0-1281 GCF_002922805.2 Oryzias melastigma
TATCCGCCAGAACCACATCAGAATTTTAGCAGAGGTGTTACCTTTTTTAAGTAAATGTGAAATCAAATCATAGACTTACTGTGAAGCAAATGCACCAAATCTGGATGGTCCCTAGTTGATGATTTTTAGTTTTTGGATGGAGGAATGATGCATTAGAGAATGCCAGCTCACAGTAGCTCCACCAATTTATGCTTTTTCTATGATATAAAGAAACATACATTTTTGCTCCACTCTATTTTCTTGTGGTGATGCCTTGTGGCCCGGATCTCCCTTGAAAAAGAGATATTTTCTCAGTAGGATTTCCTGGTGGAACAAAGGTTGAATTAAAGAAAATAAATGAATTACAAAAATCCAATTTAAATATTTTTTTTTTACCATCAAACTGCCCAAAATGATTAAGCTTAATAGAGAAAGCATCTCAGCGATAGGAAATAAAACCGATATGGTTAGAAGTGATGGTGGCCAGTTAAGATAATCTTTAACTTCTGACACGATTGACATAAAAATACAGTGAAAAAGACAATAAACAGTAAAAATAAATAAATAAATTTCTTAAATATGATATTTTACCCATTTTAAATGAAAATGTATCTCCATTTTCCATTTGATTCCTTTAGGGTTCACTGAGTTGCTGGAGCCTAACCCAGCTGTTGGGAACAGCCATTGACTGTATAAGAGAACTGGACTGGCTTTCCAAACAGGAAATTTTAGCAAATAGGAAGTAAACAGCTTTTACTCCGTCATATTTGTCAGACCAACCATTCTTGACATGTTCTTGCTAATACTATTTTTTCATGATATTTTTATACTTATTGCAAGTTATTCAAGTTATAAACTGACCAATCAGATGGCTCAATTTGGCTGGCCCCCTACACTGAACGTTCAGAACATGTGATTAACCGATTCTCCTGAGTCCGCTTTTAAGCGTTTGGGATGTGGACCTCCAACAGGCTCACTCCTGATTGGTGGCCATTGATTGTATAAGTGAGAACTGGACCTCCCTTCTCGTGTTCCGAATAGGAAGTACCAGTCGTACCAATCGTTGTTAAGTGATATCGTCTGGCTCCGTTATGGCGGTGTCAGTGTCGCGAATAAAAATACCAGCTGAAATGACTTAATTTCGTTGTAGCTGGAAACAAACCATTTTGAAAGGGTGATGTCACACTCACTCAATCCAGTTCTATTTTACAGTCCAGCCAGCAAGGCCAAGTGAGCCACATATGGTTTCAAGGTGTTCAGAGAATTTCTGTGGTGATCCCACCTGTGTTTACCCACATTGGC
>NW_023423250.1:0-1281 GCF_002922805.2 Oryzias melastigma
TATTAAAATTATTGCCTTCCACGCTAGACCTCTGCTGTGTTTCTTTCGGGTTCCAGCGTCTGGGTCGCTACGTGTTCTGTAGTCATGACAGTTGCTTTTGCTTTTGATGGAAAATGTGTCTTTTTTTGTTTTTTATTTCATGCCATTAAATTTTTTTTCAACCTTTCTTTACAAAAAATTTCCCAAGTGAGAGATTTCCTACATAGACTTAGTAAAAATATCTAATGTTATCAGAGTTATGTCTGCTGTTCAGTTTAGGACAAATCTATGGCTTTTGGAGGAAGCTGTTTTCTGCCAATGAATTCAGTGAAACAAAACGGATCACATGCAGTCTTTGGACTTTTTTACACCTTAACCACTCGGTACCCCAACTGGAGATTTAAAAAAAAAAAAAAAAATTGCAGAATGAAATGCTTTCACGGTTTATGATCTTACTATATGCTACAAAAAAATGCCACCAAAACTTTTTTTAAAGAAAAAAACATCCAGGTTTTACAAGACTTATGATTTAAAATTACTGTGTTAAAGGTAAGAAAAACCCATAAGTGTTTTTTTTTTCCCAATCATCTTGGATGAAAGCAATTTAGGGTTTGAGCAAAAAAGACACAGAGCTGAAAGAGAAAATCCGACTGAGGGGAGCGGCAGTGCTGCATGGCAGTGGGACAGAGACGCTGATTAGACAGAGAGCCAACAGAGGGTCACTTCTCAAGCCTGTTCACGCGCAAGACAGGCGACACATGGTCATGTCAAAGCGCCCCGGCTCTTCACATTAATTAGCCACTCTGCACTGCTGAGCAGGAGCAACATAAACCTCCACAGGATGGAAAGACATTTCTTGATTACAGTGTAGAGTTAGGACTCAAAAGAGGTATTTTTTGGAGCCTCAATCATGATGGGAGTCTTAGACAACACTGAAGTCCCGCTCTGATGAAAACTGTACACATTTTTTTTCATGATGGAGAACATATATAAGGAAAATTAAGATTTCAGATGTTTTTCTTAAAATTTCTGTATTGAAATAGTTCTGAATCAGGAGCAGACATAAAAATGCATCTGGTTAAACCTTGTAACACTGATGTAGCTGCTGCCAATGAGGTATATATGGCTAGAGATGACATGCTAGCTTGTTGCGTACGCAAAGGTGGAGGCCATATTGGAATGGTTTAGATGTCTGTTTACTGCTGTGTTACAATTGTACAAACAGATCTGGAAAAACTAGAATGTGACTTTTCACTTGTAAATTATTGCTGTCAGCTGATAAAGGAGAACTTCTAGAAAACA
>NW_023423251.1:0-1281 GCF_002922805.2 Oryzias melastigma
TATTAAATATAGTACAGCTTTTTAAATTCAATAATGTCATATTTTCAAATTAAATTAGAGGTGGTATGACTTTATAATTAGCTCTAAAGCAAGCTAATTGGACACGTTCCAATGGATGTTTCCTCATTTTTAGTAGAAAAGGGAGATTTGGCAATTGGAAGTGGCTTTACCTTATCCCAATAATAACTAGAAGATGACGTCTATAGTCTGTTCATATTTTGAGTTTTCTTGCTGCAAGCCATATAAGGACTAGAAAACCATCTGAAAATAATCGCATTGATTGATATAGAGTTAACTTGCACTTAAAGTGGATCCAAAAAGCAAATTATTTGAAGAAAAATTATATTAGTGAGTAAAATAGTTGCACATGCAGCATTTATTTGATTATTTCCAACACTGTCCTGTACGGTTGTTTTAAGAAACTTTTTATTGCATGGTGTAAAACACGTCACAAGATAAATACAGAAAATTTTTTATTGTATGGTGTAAAACACGTCACAAGATAAATACAGAAAAATCTGATCGTTAGCAGTTTCGATTTGCAGTAAGAATGCAGGAATAGCGGCTCTTATGATTGCAGTGCACGACGGATGTATGTTGTGGTGCCGTTGTCTTCTCATCTTACGTCTGAGAGGGCGTTATTGATGACTTAAAGCTGCTGGATTCAGTGTCAGACATGCATTGTGGTGATTCTAAGACACAGAGAAGAACAACCACCGGCGGTAAAAAAAAATAACCCCATAAAGCCTGGCTTTTCTTTACTCATTTCATCAGTTTCACTCAATATAATTTGTCTATATTTTATTTGTCAATATATATTTCAACCGAATAATAATTTGTTTTAATTGGCTAAAAATGTGGTTTATTAATATTAACTTTCTCTTAATTATCTATATTCCATACCTATTTTTTTTTCTTATTTATGGTAGTTTTTAGCTTCATTTGTACTTGTTTGTCTGAACATCATTTTAATTAGTAGATTTTTTTTATTTAAATATATAAATATTTAGACTCCAAATATTTCATATGGGTCTCTTGAGAAAAAATTGCATATTTTTTCCATTTTAATACTGATTTTTTTTAAATTGTTTTTAGATTCTTCTATTCATGTTTATTATTACAACTGTGGAAAAACTTCTTGCTTTTCTAAATAAGCATTTTTTTCCATTTTAATGACTTGAGCGATTCTAAATTTCTTTGCTAGAATGTGTAATAATTTTTTGTCATTTCAGATTTTTTTCTCTCTTTAAAAAATAACATTTTTGTTGATTCAAGGCTAAA
>NW_023423252.1:0-886 GCF_002922805.2 Oryzias melastigma
AGTGAAGCATAAACTATGATACTAATGTGTAAAACTATTTACTCTATGTGAAACAATAGAAGTTTTCTCTATCGCTGCAGTCCAATTCCCAGCAAAAATTAACAGGAAGTTTTTCTTTTTAGTTAGGAATGACACGAATGTCTCACAGGAAGTTAAAAAATGATTAGAACGAGGTTTCACCAAAGAGAGAACTGAGGACAAATCCTTTCAGATGTTCTGCAGGTAAATCAGTCACCTGCAGAACATCTGACAGTTTATCTCTGAACTTTAATCCATAACAGACATGATGAGCAGATTTCACATAAATGAGTTTCAATGACCTTTAACAGGTAAATTTCTCAGACCAGAGTGATGCAGCTTCAGAGGACATGTAACTCAGTAACCAAACTCTTCCTCTGAGCAACAACGATCTGAGGAACAGCAAATGATCCGAGGAACAGCAGATGATCTGGAGAACAGCAGAAGATCTGAGGAACAGCAGATGGTCTCAGGAACAGCAGAAGATCTGAGGAACAGCAGATGATCTGAAGAACAGCAGAAGATCTGAGGAAGAACAGATGATCTGAGGAAGAACAGATGGTCTCAGGAACAGCAGAAGATCTGAGGAACGGCAGATGATTTGAAGAACAGCAGATGATCTGAAGAACAGCAGATGATCTGAAGAACAGCAGAAGATCTGAGGAAGAACAGATGATCTGAGGAACAGCAGATGATTTAAAGAACAGCAGATGATCTGAGGAACACCAGATGGTCTCAGGAACAGCAGAAGATCTGAGGAACAGCAGATAATTTGAAGAACAGCAGATGATCTGAGGAACAGCAGATGATTTGAACAACAGCAGATGATCTGAGGAACAGCAGATGATTTGAAGAACAGCAGATGATC
>NW_023423252.1:1021-1281 GCF_002922805.2 Oryzias melastigma
CTGAAGAACAGCAAATTATCTGAGAAACAGCAGATGATCTGAGGAACAGCAGATGATCTGAGGAACAGTAAATGATCTCAGGAACGGTAAAAGATCTGAAGAACAGATGATCTGAGGAACAGCAGCTCTTAGGAATCTTAGGAACAGCAGATGATCTGAAGAACAGCAGATGATTTGAGGAACAGCAAATGATCTTAGGAACAGCAAATGATCTTTGGAACAGCAGATGATCTGAGGAACAGCAGAAGTTCTGAGGAACA
>NW_023423253.1:0-1280 GCF_002922805.2 Oryzias melastigma
AGCCTGTTTGGGCGTTGAGGCAGAAAGCCTGAGCCGAAGTCTCAGTGTTTCTCCTGCTTAAAATGTTTTTAAGATTTTTTTTCTGATTATGGAGGACATATAGAAAGAAAATTATGCTTAATTATCTATACTTCTTAGTATTTCTTTATTTAAATACTTGAGAATCAGGAGCAGATGTAAAGAAAGAGCGCAACAACGCTTCATTCTGAAACTACGTTCAGGAACATGCATTCAAGTGACGACTTTCAAAAAAAAGTCAATGTAAGCGGCTCGCCTAAATAGGCCTCCAGTACTCAAAACTCTTGTGTTTATGTTTTCAAGTCCATTAGCTTTCCATTAAGCTTTCAATAAAAAGTTAACATTTTGCGACGACTGTATGATTTTTTTCTCTAAAAGTTGACATTGGTCTGGCTGCCAGTTGACTGCAGCCTGATTGCCGCCTGACTGCAACCTAGCTGCAGCCTGACTGCCACTAAAACTGCAAACTGGCTGCTGGCTGACTGCCCCTTGGCTGCAACCTGACTGCTTCCTGATTGCCGCCTGACTGCGACTTAACTGCAACCTGGCTGCTGGCTGACTGCCGCCTGACTGCAACCTAGCTGCTGCCTGTGACTTAACTGCAACCTGGCTGCCGGCTGACTGCTGCCTGACTGCCGCCTGACTGCAAATTAGCTGCCGCCTGACTGTTGCCTGACTGCAGCCTGATTGTTGCCTAACTGCCACTTGACTGCAATCTGGCTGACACCTGACTGCCGCCTACTGCAACCTGACTGCTGCTTGATTGCCACCTGACCGCAACTTGACTTCAGCCTGATTGCCCCCTGATTGCCACTTGACTGCAACCTGGCCTGCCGCCTGACTGCAGCCTGATTGTTGCCTGACTGCAGCCTGGCTGCCACCTGACGGCAACCTGACTGTCATCTTACCACAGCCTGATTGCTGCCTGATTGCCACTTGACTGTCGCCTGAAAGTAAGCTGACTGCCGTCTGACTGCAGTCCGATTGTCACCTGACTGTCGCCTGACTGCCGCCTTCTACATTCACGACCACTCTAGCATGTTTTTAAAAAATCAGGCGAGGGCATGAAATCTTGAAGTTTCTGCCAATGCCTCTCCATCATGCCAGGGCAGTTGTATTTTTGATCATAACAGAGGGAGAACTCCTGCCGCTCTGCAGAGATTATGTCTTTGAAAATTATTCAAGTTTATAGATTTTGTCTAAAAACATCAAAATCGTAGTGAAACAACCACCAGGAACGCTTTGAAAATAGATCAAAAGAC
>NW_023423254.1:0-1280 GCF_002922805.2 Oryzias melastigma
GCATACTTTTTACTCAAACATCCATGGAAACATAGAGGAACTTCTTGGAACAAGTGAAGCGGCCAGTTTGTCAGGAAGATTTGAATCCCTTTGAGGTATCCAATAATCCCCAGTGACACCTTTCTGGGGGGCTGACACATTTGGGAAATGACAGCTTCGTGCATGAGTGAGAAGCAAAGGCTTGGTTGGGGACAGGCCTCGTCCAGATACGAGACAGGAGACAACCCATTCCCCCGGTGGGAGGTGTGAATGTCTTCATGTCACTCCGCTCATCTCGCCGCTTTGAAGTCATCAGACAGGTTAGAGATTGGATGGCAATTTTTAGAAAACCATTCAAATCCCCAAACCCTGAATGTGCTGCGGTGAACCCCCTCTGTGACTGAGCCCAGGAATGGGGTGCATCTATTAAATAAAGGAAGCAGACCCCTGGTCAGAAAGCCTCTGGGTATCAGCGGGTGTCACGCCGTGGCTAATATATACAGTTCATAATCGGATAATTTGACAGAATGGGTGCTTCAGCCCAGACTAGGAGGAATAGCCTGCTGCTTATCCTGTGTTCATTTGTAGAGCAAAGTGGCATCTTTGAAGAAAGGTGCTTAAATGTTTTATTCATGCATCTAAAAATGGATTGCGCAGTGACAGAATCAGGCAGCAGTCCTTTGTGTGTACAGTAAAAGCTCGACTGCGGGAAGTACGAAATAAATAAATAATAATAAACTTTGTACTTTCTGTTTATTTATTTATTTATTTTTGGCTCAGACTTTGCAAAACACGCAACAAGTTCCTGTAAAGTAGAAACATTCTGGAAAGTAAAAACTAAGCAAATACTTTTTACTTACTTTTCCTTTTTGGTCTGTAATTGTTAATGTATTTTTTACTGTGATTTAGGTAAAAAAAAATACAGTATTTAAATCAGAAATATACAAAATGTTAAAGATACTGAAAACTAAGAGATGAGCAACTCCATTAAAGCTCCCCAGTTATCCTTAGCTGAATGACTGAGCATCTGTTGATGAAGCCCTCAGCCTTTCATGACCTTCAGGGTTTGGACTTTCTACCTCAAACTCCACTTCTCTGGAGTTTATGTACCGTCCCTGCTAATCTATGCAGTCCAGATCACTTATTTTCTTAAGTTATATAAATTATCCTCATATATTAATTTAAATATAAACAAAAATTGAAATAAAATAAAATTAGTCAAAGGTGGATAGCTATGTAGTAGGGGTGTGTATTGGCAAAAGTCTGCCGATACGATACATATCATGATACACGTGTCACTG
>NW_023423255.1:0-1280 GCF_002922805.2 Oryzias melastigma
TATATCATATTCTATACCAGGGGTCTGCAACATGCGGCTCCGGAGCTACATGTGGCTCTTTTATTACGTAAAAATGTAAAAAGTTTTACATTTTTAAAAGTAAGAAGTGAGAAAGTTGTAAAGGGAAGAAAAGAAGTAAACTAACTCAGACTTCATCTCATTTACAAACAGTTGAAGGACAGTGCGTATCACATGTCAAACTACATTTTGACACATTTTTGTGCGTCCTGTCCTGTACTAAAAAATCAAAAAAAAAAATCAATGAACATCAATAAGCACATCCAATAATAAGGTGAACCGGATTATTACGAGAATTTTCTATTTTTTTTTAAAAAATAAGAAATTTAAAGAAGGCAGGGGTCACTTATTAGCTTGGATATCATTTTGGTTCGTTAGATTTACATTTTTGGCAGAAATATACCATCAACAGTGAAATTACCTATTCTGATATAATCACTCCTGACATTACACTTTCTACCACTATATTTGCAGCACTAATGATCATATATGACAGTGTGTCTTTTATTTTGAAAGGAACATCTGTCAAACTTTAAAAAAGGCTATTTTCTTTTAATGTTTGAGTTTTAGTCATGCAGAATGAACAGCAGTTCATTTATGTTTATCATAGTGGTAACAACAGCATAAATATAAACAATCAGTGTTTTATTTTTAAAGGGACTCTGTGGCTCCTGAACTAACAATTCAGAAACACACAAGGGAATATTAATACTGGGTGATTTGCACATTGGAGACACATAACTTTGAAAGTCAACTCCATTCCCACAGGATGTCACTCCTGTCCACTTCCTGTTGCTTGTTATCCAATGGGTCTCCACCTAAGTCTATGGTCTCCACCTGCTGCCATCTCTTGGGTTTCATCAGGTAAGTTCAGCTTCACATATAATTTCAACAGAAGATTCACTGCAAATTGAAAAACAGTACAAGTTGTAAGTGTGTATATCATCCAGAAAACACAATTATGTGACATACTTTAGCAAAAACACCTGTGGTAACTTAAAAAAAAATAATTGAAAATTGTCTTTTTTTTTCCTTAGCACTTAAAATGTTTTCAACAGACTGACTATTTGAGAACAGAATTCTTCACATTTTTTACTACACATGATCAAAAATGTGTTTCCCATTTACAGCATTATATATTCTGTTCAGTTGACTTGCTTCAATGTGAGACAGAGAAAGAAAGAGAACATGAAGCTTTGCAACTAGAGATGACGATGGTATGATATCTGACCTCAGGCAAAGTTGCATCAAAGTTCTCAGTA
>NW_023423256.1:0-256 GCF_002922805.2 Oryzias melastigma
GGATCTCCATGCAGACCAGGCAAGCCAATGGGCCCCTGCAGATTGGGAAAAGGTAAGGATGGTAACAGTGAAGAGAGGGTGGAGAAGACAAAAAAATACAAGAAAAAAAGATTAACAGTAAAATTCACTTTCTTAAAAGAAAGAAAATAAACTAAAAGAGGTGTTATAGTCTTACCACAGGTCCAGGTGGTCCTTTCTGCCCAGCAGGTCCTGGAGATCCTTGTTCGCCCTAAAACACAGAGAGGATTAGCAGGAG
>NW_023423256.1:374-1280 GCF_002922805.2 Oryzias melastigma
TTTTCCTGGTTGACCCTGAGGACCAACAGGACCGGTCTTTCCAGGAGGCCCCACTGCACCTGGATCTCCCTGCAAATACCATAATATTTTTATCACCATCGTAAAGAGTTTAAGATTGTACGTGCCAAGGTTTAAAAAAAAAGTTCACCATCTTTAGCGATGAGGAGACAGATTAGTTTGATCAATTTCAATTGAAAAAGTTACCAAACAATAAAAAACAAAAATAAGCAAAAAAATCAGTAAAGAAGACATTTTGTGCTCAACATTTCTCCAAGAACACAATAACAGCAGTCAGGAAGAATCTAAAAATGCATAAAAAAGCTGAAGACTCACTTTAGTTCCTTTCTCTCCTTGACGCCCCTCTGGTCCTCTTGTTCCAGCAGGACCCTAGAGATGAAACACATGATGTAATAAATGCAAAAATAAGAATTTCAGAGCATTCTGGGTAACTATAGCCAACATTCAAACAGTTACTATGAATTTTAGAGGGATCTTCAGAAATTAGTCTAATAGGCATTGATGGAGAAATCCATCTTAACTGTTGGTATCCTAGCATTCCTAAAAGGCAGGATTAAATTTTCAGATTACCCTCTTTCCAAGAGGACCGGGTGGTCCATTTTCGCCTGGAGGTCCTGGGGAGCCCTGTCGCAACCACAGAATGACAGCGATAAGGAGATCGAAATGCAGTTAAATCCTAAAATCTAAAAAGTTGCAATTGTTGACTTACAGCTTCTCCTTGTTCACCATCTTCTCCTCTTTCTCCTTTGGCACCATCCTGACCCTAAAAAAATAAAACAACAACTCCAGTTATTGTTTCTTGATGTTATTCTCTAGGAACATGTCTTTCACACTTAAACAGGTTGTTAGATCATTTTAAGAGATCAGTACTTACTCTGGGTCCAACCT
>NW_023423257.1:0-1279 GCF_002922805.2 Oryzias melastigma
TGACTCGAGTCCAAGTCATGTGACTCGAGTCCCCACCTCTGCAAAATAATAATAATAAACATGAATGAATATTCTTAATTTTTATTTTCCACATCTTTTCTTCTTTGGATTTAATATAAATGATTTAACCAACTGAAATGTAGATTTATTTAATTAGCTCGGTTTATTTGGCCAAGAAAGTCCTAAACTTTTTCCTTAATTTGAGGTTTTGATTAACAAAACCCACCCACTTGCAATCAGATAACAAGTCTCCATTTGTGCAATAAATAAATCTGATCAGTTTCAGCACAAAAGATTTCATTTGTTAATAAAGCATGCAAACAGTAAGACAAAGATATAAAAGAAACCAGGCTCAAACATAAAAACTCATCATTTACTCTTTAGATCTAATTTATTTATGCAGCCAGAATAAACTGTTCAGTGATTGGACGACATATAAAAACATAATTTGACACAGAAAAACAAATTGGCTAAATATTGTCTTATTTTTTTTAGTGCTCCGTATGCTTTACAGGGAACAGCAAAAACAAATAGAACTGATTCTGTAGCAACATTCAGCGTTTGAAAAAAAAAAATACATTCTGTACAGAAAGCTTTTTACAGTAAGGAATGTCAGTCATCACTTTTCAGCATCCAACTACAAAAAACAAGGAGAGTGTAAGAAAACTCCACCTACATGAACAGGAAAGTTTTTGTACACCTTCACCAACACACCCTGCTGCCATCAGGCTGCAATCTGGCTGCTATCGGGCTGCCATCCAGTTGCTATCCGGCTGCCATCAGGCTGCCATTGGGCTGCCATCCAGTTGCTATAAGGCTGCCATCCAGCTACCATCTGGCTACCATCAAGCTGCCATCGGGCTGCCATCCAGCTGCCATCAGGCTACCATCAGGCTGCCATCCGGCTGCCAGCCAGCTGCCATCTGGCTGCCATCAGGCTACCATCAGGCTGCCATCCAGCTACCATCCGGCTACACTCCGGCTACCATCTGGCTGCCATCCAGCTGCCATCAGGTTGCAGTCCAGCTGCCATCCAGCTGCCATCCAGCTGCCATCCAGCTGCCATCGGGCTACCATCAAGCTGCCATCAGGCTACCATCCGGCTGCCATCCTTACTTTAGTCCTGGTGATCATGTAGTGTCAATGTGCACAAATACAGCTCAAAGACTTGCTTTAAGTACACTAAGATCATGATATATGCAGAGTGTGAGCTCTCTGAGACTGAATAGAAGACACATTTTAATAAAATAGAGACCTAAAACATACAAATCTATGATTC
>NW_023423258.1:0-902 GCF_002922805.2 Oryzias melastigma
CCACCAGACATTGTTGGTCCAGGGTCAGATCTGGAGGACTCTGATGGTGATCTTCAAGATGACAGCGTTGACCCGGATTTAGGATCTGACCTCAGTCTTGATGACCTCTGACCCCAGAGTACAATGGCAATATAAACTTTAAAAACTATTTTTAATTTTAGCTGTCTGAATGAGTACCAGTAGATTTTAAAGTTATTGTTTTACAAGCGCCTTGATGTGGAGCTCCAGAGGAAAATGTAGGAAAATGTAACAAGAAGTAGAAGTAGAGTGGTCGACCTCTGATCGGAAGATTGCAGGCCCGATTCTCGCATTACCCACCCTGGAGTCAAAAGTGTCACAGAGCAAGACACGTGACCCCACATTGCTCCTGGTGGTTATAGGTTGACACAAAGCCCCCATCAGTGTGAATGTGTGTATGGGACTGTCACTTACCAAGTTCATTTCTGAGACAGTCTAACACTAATTTTTAATACCTTCACACAAGTATTTGTGTCCTTTTAGAACAGAAATTTGATGTAAACACTTTTTTTTTTTCTTCTTTTTTAAACTCTTTCCCCATTCTCTTACTGTTGTGGAGCAGTTTTGCTGATACAGGCTCTCTTCTGATTGGTTAACTTTTCAGGTGTTAATATGCAGTCTGTGTTGTTTATTAGTTTACTGCACAGAGGCACAAGTGAGCGCGGGAGAGATTTAAACATGGATGTCACTTTAGGCAAAATCACCCCCTCCTCCCTTTTTTTTTCCGGATGCAGCAAGAAAATCTACCCACAAGTTATGGGAAACAGTGGACTTGGCGTATTACAAACAGCCAAACAGCATACATGTTTTTTTTTGTTTTTTTTTGGTAACAGGGAGAACTACAAGTACAATCGTAGTAATTTTTGTAGTTTTCAAAGTATCTG
>NW_023423258.1:949-1279 GCF_002922805.2 Oryzias melastigma
TTTTTTGCTTTTTCAAAATTAGTGATGTATCTGTCTTTAATAAGCACAAACTCTTGTACCAGTGAAGCTACAGGCAGGAAAGTCGAGTTCATCATCAGAACTAGTCTTTCACTTGATGTGGCTTTTAATAACTATATTCAAAAATGCCGTTCCTTAATTTTTAAATGTTATAACCGCGCTATAATGTAACATGGTAGTAAAGGTAATATATTGGTTCTTGGAGGATTTACAGAGAGAATCACTATAATTAGTAAATCCACAATGTTTGGCCACAAGAAGGAAGAGTTTTAAAGCTGATAAGTTATGATTAAAGACTTCTGTAATGTGGTT
>NW_023423259.1:0-1279 GCF_002922805.2 Oryzias melastigma
TCTTTCAGACAGTTGATATGCATGCTAGGTTGATTGATTGATTCTTAATTGCCTGCAGAGGAGAACGGAAGCATTCATTGCTGTTTGTCTCAGTGTGGTGCTGTAATGGGCAAATGGCCCCTTAAAGACAGAAAGACAGGAGGACGGACATTACCCTGGTCAAAGTTATATAACATATATTTATATACAGGTAGTAAAAATTGAACTGCTGTATTTATGCAAAATTTAAACAGTGAATTTTTTTCTCTTAAAATCCCACTTCAACCATCTATTCTTCTATTTTTAAAGCATTCCCAGTCATCTTTTAATTATGATTAACATGTTTAGAGCAAAAATTAAGTAATTTGTGTCATTTTCTTGGGGATAGTTTCTGTAGAGCAGCAGTAGTTCATTAGAAATTTGCATATGAGTTGAGGGCGTGACTGCCGAGCTGCAAGTCTTCCTTTTGTTTACACTTTCCTACTAGAATGCAGCCCTTAAACCTCTTGAATAAGGAAATATTCAGAAATGCAATTTTAAGCTTAATTTTCTCTTTTTGCATCCTCCATCATGAGAAAAATGTGTTAAAAACACTATTTTCATTAGAGTGGGTCTTTAATGTAGCCTGCACAAAATTAAACAACCTAATTGCATATGATTTCTGCAAATAATGACTTAAAATTTCAAATTTCATTTTAAAGAATTTGGAAAATCCTGTTCCAAGATTTTAGTAGTTGATAATATTGAAACCACACTCCTTTGTCTATGATGGATGTTTGAAGTTGTACAAATTCTACAAAAGATTTCACAAGCTGTATCCTTTCAAACTACTAGCAAGCTTATAACAGCAACAGACATGTTAAATAGTTTAAATATTAAGGGAGTTGAACCTAGATGAGGGTGATAAATATTTTAGACAACCGTAAGAATTGCCCTACACTTGTTTAAATTCTCGTCTCTCAATGACTGCAATTTGATAACTCATGCATGATTATAAGGCGTAATGCAGCAAAGAAGTGACATCCTACATCTTAAATAATAAACATTACTCATGTAGTGGAATAATTCTCAATCTTGGGCTTCAACCTCACCCCTATGCTGTTTCTGAATGCTCACTGCAAAGGCTTTTCACTGAGCTCTACTAATCCTCCAGTCATTTGAATCAAGTATGTAAGACAACAAAATAACCAATTTATTTTGTTTGGAAAGATTTTATAGTGGTAATGGTCAACGCAATTCAGGTTGATCTGGTTGGATCGTAAGAATAAAAATCAATTCATTGATTAAAATGATTCATTGT
>NW_023423260.1:0-1279 GCF_002922805.2 Oryzias melastigma
TGTCAGCTACAAACCGGAGCTGTTTGCACCACACCACACAGTCACATTTTGTGTCTCATTCGACTCATTTCATGACAAGTTGTTTTTGTTTCCACCTCTATCTTTCGTCTACGTTTTTGGTCACTTACAGCTTTTGAGAATATATTACATAAATTCTATTTTCTTTGACAACTAATTGCTTTGATGCAAAAATCTCCAGAACTTGAAGAATGCAACTATCTAAATATTTTGGCTCCTCTAGATATTGAACTCACAAGACCTACAAGACATTTGTGCAGCTTGTTGACATAAGCATGGTGTTTTCTGAAATAGCATGACTCCTTTGATGAAACGAACACTTAAAGCTACCATTTTTTTAAAGGAAAACAATGTTTTTTTATGACCTGCAGGGTGTAACAGCAATCAAACTGAGCATGAAAAGTCAGTACTTTATATTAGAAATGCTAAAATCACATATACAACTGGCACCACGCAATGAGGAGGCATTAGGAGAATCTTCAAGATCTCCCAATTTTCGGGAAAATCATTGGCGTGGTCATGAAAGTAGACGGTAGCAGTCGGGCTGTTGAAACCATTATAAAATTGGTCAACAGCTGGACGACCACGGGGCATTGGTGGCCGGATCACTGGCCGGCAGGGGCTCTGATTGGATGATGTCTAAATGTCTCCAGACGGCGACCGTCCATATCAAATGCTCCCCGATAGCCCAAAAAGCGGGGCATTCTGTACTCCTGGTTATTCGCAATTAAGATTTTGAGCACAAATTATAATCTTGTCAATTTACAAACTTACTAGTTTTAGACAACATGCCTCTCAAGAAAGCCCAATGTTCTGTCTTCTTTATATTCTTCTCAGCATCAACCACAATTTGCTAATATGCAGGTCTCAGAGTTGCTGTGGTGCTTTCAACTCTATGAGTTTTGTGCAACATCAATGTTGTCTCCCCGTTTAGACCCACGGTGGTTGAGACCGTCAGATTGACATCTGGTAAGTGCCGGCCCCTTGCCCTAATCAACAGCCCTCGTTGACTGCCCACACTCCTACCGTATGCTTTCTAACAATCCGATAGTGGCAGTCTGAACTCAGCTGATCATTTGATGATTTTGGGACCTTGGAGACCCTGCTATTGTCAGGAATCACTCAGCCATGTCCTCCTCCAACTACCAGAGGGAACCCTCTCCTGAGTACTAACCAACTTCAGCACTTTCCTCACTACAACTCCCATCAGCCACTGCATCAGTCTTATCCATCCACAGCTAATCATCATCCTCATCAGAGC
>NW_023423261.1:0-1278 GCF_002922805.2 Oryzias melastigma
TCGTTTCAACAAGCTCCAAATGTATGCAATGTCTCAGCTATTTTCCATAGCTTCTTCTTTATAATCTAGAAAAAAAAAATTAAATCTATTTTCAAATAATTATGCCATTTTTAGCTAAAACAATAATAATAAAAAAAAATCAGTGCCATTTTCTTGGACATCGCTTCTGCTATTGGTGAAAGCAAACCCCACCCCCTTTCCTCTCCCCTTTGCTCAGAGCAGAAAGCTTGTGGCCCGACACATACCGGTAAGCTCTTTTTCAATCTGCTTTTTTTTTCCGTCTGCTCTTAATTCACATCGATTTGAATAAATAAATGCTCAGAAATGCAATTTTGAGCTTAATTCTCTTAGTATATGTCCTCCATCACATGAAAAATGCTAAAAGAACATGTTAAAAACACCAAAAACACAACTTTCATTGGAGTGGGTCTTTAATAATTCTCCATCACAAAGCCACCAAAACAATCATATATACTCACATTGGCTCCTGAAGGACATTTTTAATCTTAAATCAAATCATTTTGTTTTCAACCCCTGTACCTACAGATATTATTTACAGTAAACTCCATACAGGCTACAGCTGAGCTCCTAACCTTGCAGCAAACAAATTAACGGTTAATAATAACACACTAGTTTTGAGATAAAGTTGACAAATCTTCAAATGTTAAAAATTCCTTCATTTGTTTTATGATTTTCAATTCTGAAATATTATGTAAAAAACAATAGAACTCACTTTTCTTCAACTTTACCACAAGCAAATGACAGATAACATGTTTGAACAAAAACAGAAGCCACAATGCAGGAAGCAGAAAACCAAAAAATAACTAACCAAGTCTGACCTCTGAGTTATACAAAAGACTTGGAAGCTCAGAAGCTATACGTGAACATGGAACTCCTAAAGCCCCTTTCACGCTGCTACTCCCTGTTCCGGCACGGGACATCCCAAAGCACAGTGGTGAGATATTTTCCTCTGTTTTAGCGACGTCTCTTGAGGTCTATGGGGTACTTACTGAGGCTAAACAGCTGTTATTTGAAGAGGTAACAGCTGATTCAAACTCCTCAAGAAAAGAAACTTCCGCTCACTCCTTTTATTTTATTTTGTTTTGCTTTGCAGCCCTGAGTTTGGGACTCACACAACTCCTTTGTGACACATCTTCAAAGTCTTGCGTGATTGGTCCCAAATTTAAAGTGGCAGCGAACCAGTGTACAACAGAAAAGGCCATTTGTTGCTGTTTAGTCGTCTCAACAATAGATGGTTTAGATTTAGAAGAACAGCTG
>NW_023423262.1:0-491 GCF_002922805.2 Oryzias melastigma
CGGATTGTGATGCATTGTTTGCTGCAGTGTTGCAATTTATATTTTTCCGAGGTTAAGGCGAGTACAACTCTCAAAAACAGTGGAAACGGAATGCGATGCATTGTTTTGGTGCAGTGCTCCAATTTATATTTTCCCGAGGTTAAGGCGAGAACAACTCTCAAAAACAGTGGAAACTGTTTGTGATGCATTGTTTGCTGCAGTGGTGCAAGGGGGTCGTTTTCCCGAGGTTAAGGCGAGTACAACTCTCAAAAACAGTGGAAACGGCATGCGATGCATTGTTTGCTGCAGTGCTGCAATTTATATTTTCCCGAGGTAAGGGCGAGTACAACTCTCAAAAACAGTGTTAACGGATTGTGAAGCATTGTTTGCTGCAGTGCTGCAATTTATATTTTCCCGAGGTTAAGGCGAGTACAACTCTCAAAAACAGTGTTACCGGATTGTGATGCATTGTTTGCTGCAGTGTTGCAATTTATATTTTCCCGAGGTTAAGG
>NW_023423262.1:694-1278 GCF_002922805.2 Oryzias melastigma
CTCAAAAACAGTGGAAACGGATTGTGATGCATTGTTTGCTGCAGTGCTGCAATTTATATTTTTCCGAGGTTAAGGTGAGAACAACTCTCAAAAACAGTGGAAACGGCATGCGATGCATTGTTCGGTGCAGTGGTGCAAGGGAGTCGTTTTCCCGAGGTTAAGGAGAGTACAACTCTCAAAAACAGCAGAAACAGATTATGATGCATTGTTTGCTGGTAAATGCAATTTTTTAAGTTTTCCCGAGGTTAGGGCGAGTACAACTCTCAAAAACAGTGGAAACGCAATCGATGCATTGTTTGCTGCAGTGTTGCAATTTATATTTTCCCGAGGTTAAGGCGAGTACAACTCTCAAAAACAGCAGAATTGGATTGTGATGCATTGTTTGCTGCAGTGTTGTAATTTATATTTGCCCGAGGTCAAGGCGAGTACAACTCTCAAAAACAGTGGAAACGGATTGTGATGCATTGTTTGCTGGAGTGGTGCAATTTATATTTTCCCGAGGTTAGGGCGAGTACAACTCTCAAAAACAGTGTTACCGAATTGTGATGCATTGTTTGCTGCAGTGTTGCAATTTATATTTTCCC
>NW_023423263.1:0-1278 GCF_002922805.2 Oryzias melastigma
CATGGGGTGGGGCAGTGGTAACCATGGTTACTCTCTCTAACAACAACTGTGTCCTTCTTTACACAGGGTCAAGTCAAGGTCAGGTAAGGTCAAGGTCAGGTCAAGGTCAGATCCAGGTAAGGTCAAGGTCAGCGCAAGGTAAGGTCAAGGTCAGATCAAGGGGGATGAAATCACTGTGTGACATCACACTCCTCAAACATCAACAGAATTCCTTATATGGACATGGGGTGAGGGAGTGGTAACCATGGTTACTCTCCAACAGATGTCTTATTATTTACACAAGGTCAGGTCAAGGTCAGATCCAGGTAAGGTCAAGGTCAGATCAAGGTCAGATCCAGGTAAGGTCACGGTCAGGTTAAGGTCAGATCCAGGTAAGGTCACGTTCAGGTCACCTTCAGATCTAGGTAAGGTCACAGTCAGGCCCGTGGTGCAGCGGTAGGGTGGTCGACTCCTGATCAGAAGATTGCGTGTTCAAGTCCCACCTTGCCCCACCCATGTGGCCTTGGAAGACACCTAACCCCGAATTGCTTCTGTTGGAAGGTTGGCGCTAGTGTTCGGCAGCGGAGCCACCACCAGTTATTGCTAGTAACATCTAAATAAAAAAACTAGTGACACAGCAGACATGTTTGAGCATGCGGTCTCAGACTGCTGCGGGCGTGACCGAGGTAAGACGTGCTCCTCCTTGTGTCCGTTCTTTGTAATTACATCTTTGCTTAAACTGTTTTTTTGTTTGTTTTACCTGGATCCATCAAAAGCAGCAATTGTACTGCATTCATTTTCCTTGGTTTGTGATGTTATTTTTGTTATCAGCCGCTTTAAAGGAGCCACCATTTTCACACCATTTTTCCTCTATTTTTATGCTGATTCTTTCTTTTTCATGGAATTTTCAGTCTTTAGGGGGAAGCACTGAGAGAAATTGCCTCTGGTAGCACTGAAGCACTGAGGAAAATCCCAGACAGCAATGTAACATTTGTTTTGTCTGTCAACCAGAATAAAAGAAACTGAATCAACATCGGAGCCTGATCTTTATTCACCTGACCTGAACACAACGCAGACCAACAAAGACAAACCAGTAACATTAGCCGTGCTAGCATTATCACTATACCTGTAACTCTCACTCTTGTTAGGAACAGAAAAAACAGACTGATCCCGCCAAAACAAATGTTACTGTGACCATGCTAACTCCCACCTTTGTTATCAACACATAAAAAGATAAACCAACACCTCTTTACGTTAGCTGCTTTGGCATTTTCACAATACCTGTAACTTCCAACGATG
>NW_023423264.1:0-1278 GCF_002922805.2 Oryzias melastigma
TTGCAGGTTTTAATTAATTGCTGATTCATCCTCATTAATATGCAATTTTTTTTTATTCTCCTCATAAATCAGAGTAAAAACTTCTCTAGTGATGGAATGACATTTAACTTCCAGAAACGACCCATCTCTGTCACTGACTGACCTAAAAACTGCACTGATGGGGTGGTGGTGGTGGTGGTGGGGTCCTTGTATACACTCACACACTGCTTCCACTGACCCAAAAAAGTGTCACCAAAATAAAAGTCGTCATTACGTCTCACCCGGTTTAAAGAAAATTCACACAGAAGAGGACAATCTTGTTTGGGTCACAAAAAATGCAGAAATATCGACTTTCGCAGCGATGATTAAGGAGTTAAAATGACAAATGCTCACCCTTATCATTGTTTTAACTGCTATAAAAGAATTCCCAGTGGTCTTTTCATTTTCATAGCTACAGTTTAAAAATCTGTTGTTTTCTAGGATGTCATTTCTGCAGCAAAATGCACCTCTGTGGTATGGGCGGGACTGTTAACACCGCCCCTCTTCCCCTCACCACGCTGAGAGTTCTCTGTTTAAGCGGAGCAGGAAGCTTGTCACAAATATGCTCTTTATCAAACTGAATTTTTTCCTCTGCTCCTGATTCCCAACAATTTGGATTGAGAAAAACTCTGAAATGCAGTTTTTGGAAACATTTTCTTTATATATGTCCTTCATTATGAGAAAAATACTACAAAAAACATGTTTAAAAACACTAAAAACAGGTTTTTAAACGGTTAAGATAATAACTTTTACCAACAGTTGAGTTGCTTTTTACTTTAAAGAGCATAACAAAATATGCATTTTAAAAAGGTTTCTCTAAGGGAAAATCCCCATAAGATTTAATCACAGATACTATTTTCTAAGTGAGCTAAAATGAAAAACAGAACAAAAAAGTAAATAAGACAGTACGCACATTTTATTTCAATAGCACTTTTTACAGAATAAAATTACAAAATGCTTTATAAAAATAAAATAATAAAACCCAAACACAGACGGATTAAAACATCCAACACTGACGGGAACTGTTAATGCCTGTCATCTCAAATATGTGACAAACTCATTTCTATCTATCTAAATGCAGAAACGCAAGTTTGTTTTTTATTCTTAATAGCTGCAAATAAAGTGGTTAAAATCCCAAGATCAACTAAAAACTTTCCTTAACAGAAATGTTTTGACCCGGATTTTGAAAAATTGGTCTGAAAGATAGTTGCTTCTGTGTTGTCTTGCTTATCTTCTAGTAAGCAAAAGAGGCGCTATTGT
>NW_023423265.1:0-1278 GCF_002922805.2 Oryzias melastigma
TTCGCTTTGCTTACTCAGTAAAGTTTGTTGTTCAACATATCAGTAATTGACCTGAAATATTCTCCACCAGACTTAAACCTTTTTCTGCATGTTTTAAAAGAGACAAAGGACTTGAATCTGTGGCAATTTGTATTTGAAGGGCCCTACAATCTAAACACACAGAACTGGAAGCTGCAGCAATAAATTGTGCCAATTGGAATCACTCTGTGGTCACACATACTAGTATATTCTTTTGACATGTTCAGACAGTAGTTATACAGAGAAATCAGATGTTCCTGATAAAACGTTTGTTTTAATCTAATTATTTACCTTTTTTAGAAGGAAAGTGGAATTCTTTCAGTTGGACTTTCAAGTCTTACTCAGGATATATCAGTGATCTCTGAACGTCATGTTACTCTGGCTAAGAGGCAAGACTGTCCTGGATGGTAAGTCCTCAGTTCTTTTCCTGGCATCCCACTTCTGACACCCCGTTAGTTTTGACAATTTTGAAAACTAGAGTCCAAGGGGAAATTATACTCTTTGTGTATTTTTGATTTGTTAGTAAAATGATCTTTTGCTAAACAAAACAGGAGGTTCAAGTCTAATATAGTCTAATATAGTAGCGTTATGACTTGTTGACACGCCAGCAGTGTGCTCCAGCTTAAATACAGAATATTCAAATTAATTTGAGGGATGAATAGGAGAGAGCTCTGCACTTGTGCCTAACCTGGTCATGACTTGGCTGTAGGTTTGTTGTTACTGGACAGAATGAGAAATAAAACTTTTGCACAAAGGTATGGTTGTTAGCTGGATGCATCAGGCAGTTGTTGGCAACTGAAATCTGTCACTACACCTAGTTCTGTCAATTCTGTCAATTCCTGTTAACCCAGATTTATGTAATGAGCAGGTTTTTCTGTAATTTAATGGTTTTAAATTACAAGCAAAATCAATTTGTGTTGTCTCTACAGATTTGAGGATTGAGTTGGGCTGGGTGGCTGTTAGGGTTCTGGAGCACAGTGAACGCTCCGGACAGAGACTCTTACTGGTCCTGGGTTCTGTCATTCAATCTGTTGCTGGGGTTTGGACTTATAGGGGTTCAGGCATTGCCTGAACAAGAGAAATGGTTGGGTGCGCGGGGCGTGGGAATCAAGAGATTTGGGGAGCATTCTTTTTCAGAGTTGTTGGTGTACACTGTGTGGCGTTGGATACGACCTACAGTTACCACAAAATAAAGATTCTTAAAATGTATTACACCTTTACATCTTTGTGTGGAAAAGAGATGCAAAAAAAAAAAAAAAA
>NW_023423266.1:0-1278 GCF_002922805.2 Oryzias melastigma
GGTCACATCAAGAAGCTCCGTGGAGTCTGGTGGAGATTTTCCAGTATTCAGCCCTGGGCCTGTTTTATATTTTGTGCATATTGTTTTATTGTTTTAAGTAGAGTGTTTATTCACCTTCCCCTTCCTTTATCATTTGTGTTTACTCAGGCACCTGTTTTCCTTTTATTGACTCAAAACTCCTCCTACGGGACAGCTTTGGACTCTAATGGTGAAAGGACTTTTAAAGTTCTGCCCCCTGACCAAATAAACAGTTTCTTCTTACTCCCAAACAAGCCTGGTTGTTGTTTGTCCTGCTCCCGGCTCATCTGAACTTCGGTGGTGGAGGTGGCAGTAGAACAATTGTGTATCTAACCCCACCTGGTGACATGTACATTCACTGGACCACAGAGGTGAAAACGCTTTTAAATGCAATGTCCAATTTATATCTTGAGGCTCACCTGTTTCATGAATGGGGACCAATTTAGTTGTGTAGAAAACACTCTAGTGGTTGCTTTGCAGCAGCTTCTTTCGGTTTCGGTAGAACCGCGTAAATCATAACAGTTCCTACTTGGAACTGAATTTTGGTGCCCAACCCTAATCCTGCCATCAGTGTGCAAAGTGACTTCAGGTTTACGGGTCTAGACTGGCAAAGCTGAACGCTGTTTACCACAATTTTACGTAAATAATAAAAGGTAACCAAACCAATTGTAACAGAAAATTATAAAACATTTATTTTATGAAAGTCCTCCCTAAAAGACATGTTTGAAGTCTCCTTGACGCTGACACTGTCTATGGTTCGGCTGAAAACTGCAGCTACAGCTGTAACTCTGGAGTGTTCAGTCTGTGCTTTGCTGGTTCTGCACGTTTCCTGTCAGTCTCAGGAAGACCGTCACCCTTAATGTCGGGGCTTTTCTGCTCCAGCTTTTATAAATTGGACCTGATGTCCAACTTAAGCTTGTATTATTGCACACTTGCGTTTTTTCTACTTGGATAAGTTGAAGGCTGAAATGAAATGAAGTCAGATCTCTGTATGAAATTCACTTTATTGCTTTTTTTTTCCAATGGTGAATTTGGGTAAATCTGTCATCTAAACCCCTCTGCCTTTCCCCTGGCTGGCAAAGCATTAGATAACTTACACTTGTTTGAAGAAGGGTTATCAGATCTGAGCGACAAACAGCAAAAATCTTTCCAAACATTCTGAAAACCAGTTCAAATTACAACCTCACTGATGGAGGCCTTCTTTCAAACAGTCACCCTCACAACCGGGACCCTGCAACGAGCATGAACAAATACAGGGAA
>NW_023423267.1:0-1278 GCF_002922805.2 Oryzias melastigma
CATCAAAGAGAGACGTAGCAGGGGCCTTAAAACGTCAATATGTGACGAGTTGGGGATGAGAATGTGTTGGCTGTCCGGAGACATTTGAACATCATCCAATCAGTGCTGCGATCCGCCCCGTAGCCGCTCGATTTCGTAATGACGTCATCCCTACCTGTCCTGGACTGCCTCAGCGCGATCTCAAAATGTGCAGGTAGCCACTGACCAACGTCAACAATTAGAGAAAAATTGTCCGATTGTCGTAAAATTATGACTTTTTCCTAAAAACCTCAGCAGCCACTGCACAGCGCGTAAAAATGCGAGTGCCGCCTCCCGATTACAAATGCCACTGGCATTGTCTTAGAGCTGAGACACCAAGATTTTATTACCTATGACCAGAGGCTGACGAACCAAGGTATACTCTCTAGGATTTTCTTTTATTTTGCTAACAGCAAGAGAAAGAAAAATAGATCGCTTAAAATTTGTTGAACCATTTCTGAAGTTTTTTCTAACTGGTCCTATTTTCTCTTTGCAGTGTGTTACTTCACTCGTTACTGGTGCTTTGAAAGGATCGAAAAGTTATTTCTGTCTGTCAGAGAAAGAAAACATTTTATAGACTATTATTTTATTGTGTAATCTGTGTTTTAATCTGAAAAAAATTAACAAAGCAATCTGAGCCTCAGAGTGGTGCAGGCAGCAATCCCTGAGATTAGTTTCAAACCCAAAGAGCTGAACACGGTTCACAGCACAGTTTACACACAGTACACCCCAACGAGAAGGAACAGAAGTTGGTGGTAGTTTCAGCTGTTGGAGACTCCAACGCTAAATCTCCTTTATGATTGGTTTCAATGTATGTTTTTCTTCCGATGTATTCCGTCTGCCCGCTGAGTGTTTTTATGAGCTGATCTTGACCCGTCCATCTTTCCTCTGGAAGAACATCAGTTTGCAGTGATCAAAACTGCTGTACTCTGTGTGGAGTTACTGTGAAAGTGACTGGGGTGATTTGGTTCAGGGCTTCAACAGGCAAAGCTCTGGGCAAACAACAGCCTGTGTCACTACTTTCACACTAAGCAGAGGGTAAACACGTTTCATAATCAAGAGTGCAGGAACTAATCCTGCCGAGCCACAAACTCGTTTTTACCACATTTGTTTACAACAGATCCGGCAGCAGAGTCCGGCTGACGATTCCTCGGTTACCAAGGAGCTGACGGCTCATTAGTTTCTTTGTTTCTGTTGTACTCTTTTGGTCTGACAGTGGTTTTCCTGCGTCTCCCTCTCTGCAGCATGGCGATGTCTGCT
>NW_023423268.1:0-1278 GCF_002922805.2 Oryzias melastigma
AGCTGGGTCTAAGGTGGTCAGGTCGTCTGTCAGAAACTTGTGGTGAGGACCCAAATGCAGGAAACCGGAAAAAACTTAAACCATTGAATAAATTAACAGAAACATGACCAGAACAAAGTGACAGGACAGAGACAAATGTCTATAAGGCCACATTGATAAAGTGCTTACAAGCTTAACAAATGTATAAACTGTCTTTGACAACATTATATTGAGTTTTGCAGCACCTCATCTTAAGAGTTTCCAAACTTTCTTTTTGAATGACATAAATAAAGGGTTTGTATTGGTTTCTTACATTAGTTTATCACATCAGGTAAACTTACATTTTTTTATTTATAAATATTTCATACATAAATGTGCAAACAGTAATACTGTTTCCAAATAAAGCAAAAATGAAAGTAAAGTTTAAGAAAACAACTGTTAACTGTAATTTGCTTTGGTATTAAGTTTCTTTAGACCAGAAGTGTCAAATTCAATCAGACAAGGGACCAAAATCCAAAACATCTTAGGTCACAGGCTGAACAGGATAAACATTTATTCAACAAGTTTTAAAAACACTCTTTAAAATAACTATGAATCATAAAAAGGCAGGATAGATGAACTTAAACCTTTAATAGCTTTCTATATTTTATTCTTCATAAAAATATATTTTTTCAAAATTATACAAATTAGAAATAAGTGCAAGATAACATTGTGCCATTAATAACATTAAAATAATAATCTAGAGGGCCGGATAGAATTACCTGGAGGGCCGGATCCGGCCCCCGGGCCTTGACTTTGACACATGCTTTAGACATATCTGTTTATTTCTACAAATTAGAACATAAAATCATCTGAATTGCAAATATGACATTTTATGAATTTATTCTTTTAAGCCAAAGCTAACAAAAAATGTCAGAGCTCTCCGTGAAGTTCGTTCTTAGACTCAGAGACCTTAAGATCCAGGTCCTTTTGAAGATCATCCTTAAACTCCGAAATGTAAAAATCCAGGTACTCTTGAAGTTTGAGCTCAAACTCAGAAATGTAAAAATCCGGATCCTCCTCGAGTTCGTCCTCAAACTCCGAAATGTAAAAATCCAGGTACTCTTGAAGTTTGAGCTCAAACTCCGAAAGGTAAAAATCCAGGTACTCTTGAAGTGCGTGCTCAAACTCAGAAAAGTACATCTGAGGTGCGTCCTCAAACTCATAGAAATAAAAATCCAGATACTCTCGAACTCTATACTCAAACTTAAAGACGTAAAAATCCAGGGTCTCCTGAAGTTTGTATTTAAACTCAGAAAT
>NW_023423269.1:0-1277 GCF_002922805.2 Oryzias melastigma
TTTCAAATTTGAGATTGATTTGACTCCAATTTCTGTTCCTGGAAACCCTGACGTCTTTCCACGTATATTATCGACCTACATAATACTCCTCACTGGTAAGGAATTGACTCATATAGTACATTGGCGTGTATGTATGCCTATATCAACATCAAAAATAAAAAATCTTGTGTTTTTTGTCATATTAACTAATAAGGCCTTGCTCAAAGGTGTTTGATTAGGTCAGGGGTCTGCAACCTGAGACTCCAGGGTCATGTGTGGCTCTTTGGCCTTTAAATTCTAATGATCTGAATAAATAATAGGTTTGTTAGTTAGTTGAGGGGGTCTTATTTCACCAAAATAAACTTTTATTTTGTTTTTACCAATACATTACATTAAATCAAGAGAAATTGTGTCCTTTACCATGAAATAAAGCTAACAAAATGATTGTTAAAAAGTCTAATCTTTAGTCAGAGCTGTTTACTATAAGAATACATTTAAATCTTATCTTCTGCTGCACAGAATGTCTCATTGCTATCTTAAAGCTAAGTACTTAAAAGTATGTAATTTAATTTGATTAAGTAAATCTGCTGCAGAATGACGTTCTTCTTTGACAATGTATTTTATTTTGAAAGGAACTTGAAAGGAAACTGTTTTGTATAAAAAAGTTTAACAATGTTATAATTAAGTTACTATAAATATTTCAGATCTTCATTTTTATAAAAAATGGCTTAATGATCAAACAAACATAAAAAGTATTTTTCTAAACAGTGAAGTGAGACTTTGCTGCTCTCGCTTGGTTTTTGTCTGTAAGAAAGTTTCCAAATAGCATTAAAGGTTACAGATCGCTGGATTAGGTGTAGCGGCCTTATTGTTTGTATGTATAAAAAATATCAGGCTGCACGCTTAGCATTAATATATGTTTTAAAAAAAAAATCAATCAAATTTTTTACTAAATAACACAAAAGCTCTCACTTTTTAGAAAGTGTTTTTTGAATGTTTGTTTTTAAATATATAATAATATTGAACAATATAGCAAGTATTCATGTTATCAGAAGTTGAATTGGTGTCATTTTAAGTATGTGTCAAAAAAAACATTTGAGATGTAAAATAGTGGGTATAAAACACACAAAAGTATTATTTCTGTGCTGAGCGTCATTTCAGATAATATTATGTCAGACAAAACTGCGAGTAATCCGACTACACACGCTCTCCTGCTTTTAAATCCAACTGGGGCAGTCTCTGCGTGGAGAATACTTAAGCCTAGCCTGATCCATTTGGAAACGTGTGTAACTGGGCTC
>NW_023423270.1:0-1277 GCF_002922805.2 Oryzias melastigma
GGCTCCAAAACCTAAAAGAAAGTTTGCAGTGTGAAACTTTTGTTAAAAACAATGTTCAGGCTTGTTTCAACTGTATTCTTAAAGGCATAGATTTGATCCCTTAAACTCTGGAAATTACCTTTTTTTTTAAATAATTATATTTACTTTCACATGCAGTTCATCACACTTCAATATATAACGATAAAGCTAACACCCTTTTATTTTTCCACACTGACTCAAAGCTCTTGTGCTCATCTCGTTTTTAGCATCGCTGACTTCTGTGAAGTTGTACGTCGAGGCGATTTTTGTCAGGATCTTATTTCATGCCGCTTTTTACATAAAAAAAAAAAACTTTCAGAGTTTTTGTACGACTACAGTTTTTGTCTGCTGACCATCAGATGTGCAGTCATCTGTACTGTGTGATACACCAGAGCGTGCCTCGCATTACTTTTTTCGTTTTTTCAGGTTACTCTAACTGCAGTGATGATTTCCATACCGCCCGCTGTGCCAAACAACTTCCTCCTTAAGAAGAAAACATGAACACATAAATCTGAATCTGAGGAACTAAAGAGGAAGAACGATGAGTTTTTGTTTGTTTCAGCTGCCATTCACAAGTTTCTCAGTTCTCTTTTTTTGCATTATTATTTATTGCTCTTAGAAATACCTTGCAGGGTCGACTGAAGACTCTGTCAGATCAGAGCTAGTGCAGAGGATGAACTGCACCCAGTGATAAAAGCTAACTGCTTTCTCCTGACATCCTGCTTCTGTTTACAGCTTCACTGTTGAAGTCATGTATAGTTAAGTGCCATGTTGAACAATACAATCAGCCCCCTGCGATTCTCTCATAACTTGTCATTTTCCTCGTCTGTAAGCTGGAAGGAAAGATGAGCGCTTCTCCTGCAATCCTGCTTTGTTCCACTAGGGGAGGCCAGATTGCAGTCTGTGTGACTCACTCAGGGAAGATTTCATTTGCTCTCGGCTCCTTTGCCTTTTCTTTCGTGCACTCATATTTCTGTTACTCCACTATTGTGTTAAAGTATTTATCTTTTTTTTTTTGTACCAAACGCTTCACTGTGCGTAAAGATTCTATTGTGTTTTTGCCTCAATCAGTATCAATATCAGCTTTGCTGTTGGTGTCTTGACAAAGGGCTGGACACATACCAGCGTGTATGTAAAAACAGTATTGTGACTAAGTCAAAGTGACCCCCCCAATACATACACACACTCTTTAAGAAGTGAGTATGGAGCTCTGCGGTAGTGGCTAAATGCACTGAACAAATTTCCGCCCCATTCACTGC
>NW_023423271.1:0-359 GCF_002922805.2 Oryzias melastigma
GGTACATCAGGAATGTCATCTTCAATTCTAAAAATCTGTCAGTATAACATTACAAAAGAATGCAAGATGTCCCCTTTAATTGATGTTGAATTCAAAAAATGTGTCAAAAAACTGAGGAAAAAAGGCAGACATTGCATTAATAAATGTAATGGCTGTTGCACCATGTCATTTGCTGCTACAAATAAATAATGCGCTAGATTTTCAAACTAAAATTGTTACTAAAGCATCAAGGTTTTCTTTTCTTGGAAAACTCTTCATGTCCCACTTTTTAAAAAATGTACTGTTCAGTTTGAAGTTGCCACAAAAGGTAAGAAGAACCAATGGAGTTGATGAAAAAAGGCCACAGAGCCTCGTAGAAC
>NW_023423271.1:437-1277 GCF_002922805.2 Oryzias melastigma
TTGTAAACAAAACAATATTTTTTTTATGGTAGTCCATGTGTGAATAAGCCATATTAGCTGTTTGTAGAAACTACATTTAATCACTTGATTCATTCTCATAGAAAAAAGCAAAAAAATAAATCCAAGAAAAATAAATTAGTAGGGACAACTGCTAAAATTATTAGTAATATTTATTTTTCCTCCTTATCGTTATTTTTTTGTAAAGTATAAGACGATGTATCTTCTCGTTTGAACTTCACTTTCTTCAAGATTTAGTTTTACTCCGTTTCTATCTTTTTAAATCTTTATCAATTCCTGAAGATGATTCTTCTTTTCCTTGTGTATGTGTGTATTACCGGATTATCTTTTTTTCTTTAAGGTCAGGGTGAAGCTGTGTCATTGATAACAGTTGTCCTTCCCTTTAAAAAGTGTATCTGATGCATTGACGATTGTCCTCAAAGTGCTACTTGAGCCCATGTGTGTAGTAGGTAGGTGTGTTTAAGGCTTAGTCAAAACTGCCCTCAAGGGTGGACATGAGCTGTCTGCATACAAATAAATTGGGCAAATCTGCACAGGACACGCAGGTGGCCCATATAAAATAACAAGGTTTTAGACCAATAGATGAGCACGGAGAATGAAACTCTTTGTGTAAATGTGTCTCTACAGGCATTATGCAGGCGACAAGCCTTAGGAAACACTGAAACATGTAACATATTAAACATTTTGAGGAATAATCATAGCATGCACGACAAAGTCAGCAGAATAGTCAGATTTTCTAAGAAGTTTTATTGTTAGGCAATCTGACGCTGGCCTTAGCCAGCGAAAATTTGCAAAACAAATCTTAAATTCTTCTTATTGTTG
>NW_023423272.1:0-1277 GCF_002922805.2 Oryzias melastigma
AATCATTGTTTGTGGCAGACCAAAAACAGGGTTAGAAACGTGGAGCTGGAAGTTTACAGTCATCCCAAAGGAAAGTTGGCTTCAAGTACTTTCCCTGGACTCGTTGCCTTGTTCGGATCTTCTGATCAAAGCATCTTTTCTTTCCTCACATTTCTGCAGTTCAGTTTTACTGTTTCTCTTATCTTCAGTCCTGAGTGTCATAACTTCATTATTCATCCAAAGTTTCTGCGTCGGAAAGACCTTGATCATTGGTGTGTGCTGAAAACAGTGGTAACAGAATCAGGACGGTTTTGGATTCATTCTTCAAGGTTCTGCTGCACAGATTTGTCCCATTCAGTGCAAACTCAGCAGTCTTGTAGCTGTACAAGAGTTCTGTCTGGTTCTGTCCAGGTTGGGATTGATCAAACTTTCTCTTCTTTTGATGGGATTTATGAGAAGCAGGTGGTCAGACATTTTTAGGTCCTGCTTTGTGTGCACTTCCTGCTGGAGTCACATTTACCTGCTGTGTGGATTCTTGTTGTACAGTCTGAATGTATGTGTGGTTTTGTGTACAAGTACAGACTTGTGAGGCGGCGCAGAAGTAGTGACACCCTCTGCTGGGGGAGTTTATGAACAACATCAGGTCTCTGAGGCAGCATCAAGCAGGTAGGAGGACAGAAAGAAAAATCACAGAGAAAATCTGTTGGATTTTCAAAATAAAACCCCACAGACTGCACATTGACTCCAGGACAACTCCTGATGATGTGCAGGGTTTGGAGGCACCGTGGTTCTGTAACGTGTCCAGCAGAACTTGCACACGCAGCAGAACCGCTCCATGAAAGGCCAGAGTGGGAACTTTTTAAGCAGATGTTTGTGGTTTCATTTTTTTCTGATCATTTATTATTCAGACCATAACTTCAGAAAGTGAAGCAGAAACGACTTGTGTCGCTGTTCCATCAGCAGAAATCACATTGACATCAAATGATATGTTTTAAACTGCTCTGAGCTTCCATGTTGGTTTTTCCTTTTTCCATTTCTTCATACTTGAGTTCTTCGTAAACTGAAAATAGAACAGAGGTTTCTGTTTGTTGGTAGGATGTCAACCATTTTCTTCCATTGGTATGAAGCTCAGGAGGGGAATATTTAACAAGATTTTAATACAAATATCATTTCTTTCATGAATTAATTTTGAAGGCTGATATTCACAGTGAGCACACAGATCTCTCAAGGTATCAGATTTGTAAAGTACATGGTAAAAGACTTATGCAACACTTTTCTACTTCGCTTTAAGGTCCTTT
>NW_023423273.1:0-231 GCF_002922805.2 Oryzias melastigma
GGTTCTGGTCGTGTCGTCTGCTTCCACTCAGGTGGATGTTTTATTTAGAGCTGGAGGAAGTGGCCGGGGAGAGGGAAGTCATGACCCAGAAGGATGGATAAAAGGATTATGGATGGATGATGGATGGATGATTGATGGATGGGTGGATGGATGGATGATGGATGGATGGATGATGGATAAATAGATGGATGAATAGATGGATGGATGGATGGATGGATGGATGGATGGATG
>NW_023423273.1:319-1276 GCF_002922805.2 Oryzias melastigma
ATGGTTTGTTGGTTGGTTGGTTGGATGGATGGCTGGATGGATGGATGATGGCTGGATGATGGATGGATGGACGGATGGATGGATGGATGATGGATGATGGATGGATGGATGGATGGTTTGCCCTTAGAGCAGATTGCACAAGTCTGGAAAACGCTGCTTCAGAAGGATTCAAAAATGATTTTCTGCAGTTTTCCCTGTTTTAGTTTAACTTTTGAAACCACCTCTGTGGTGTCGAACAACAAAAACCAGCTGCAGTTCTGACATCACTGCTTTGTGATCCACAAACTTTCCCTGTAATCCCGTGAGTTTTCCAGGAACTCTTTCCAAACTTGAGCAACCACACTGATCAGGGTAACACAACTTTATTGTTGCTTTTGTCTCTTACTGCTTCACAGTATTGTCTTCTTCTTCTTCTTCTTCTTCTTCTTCTTCTTCTTCTTCTTCTTCTTTTTCTTCTTCTTCAAAGTCATCTGGGACTGCAGCAACACACATATCAACATTTCAACCAATACATTGTTTTACTCAAACAGATTAAGAAAAAAATCTTATTTTCATCGATTATTTCAGTAGTCGATTAGTCACAGATTATTTTTCTGTTAATATTTGTTCACGTAAGGTGAAGTGCAACATTTTTTTAACAAAAGGTGACGTGCTTGAGCTCAGTCTGTGGAGGTCCGTGTCATGTTTGGTTCAGCTAACTGGAAATTTTACATGTATAGTTTATAAATAAAAAAAACACCTTATAAAAGACATAAAATTTAAGGTCTCAGGTAAACTATGAGATAGCATTAAAAAAAGCCATCATCAACGTAGTGTTTTTAATGAAACCTTAGTCATCGAACGCTTAGAAATACATCCACTAGAGTGGAGACCCCATGATGGTTTGGACATTTTAGCTTCAGAGGTTAACCATTTGGTAACAGTGTGGGTGTCAGCAGCAGACTCACCTGTAGCTCT
>NW_023423274.1:0-1276 GCF_002922805.2 Oryzias melastigma
ACGTCACTGCTTGTGAATGAAAAGCAAGCGCCAGTGTTTTGTGCGTTACTGGCTGTAATGGCACACACATGCACCGAGAGGGGAGGTGTGCAAAAGCCAGAAAGCTCTGTCATAACCAGGTATGTTGTAGGCTTCGCTGCTCATGAGCTCACATCTACAAAGCAGTGATGTCAGTGTCATTCATGTTGACACAAGTGCAGAAACATCTGTAAGTGTCTCAGAAAGATGCATGTTTTTTTTTCTTCCCGATGCCCCCCTCTGCTGGGGGCAAACAGAAAAGACAGAACTAAATATGATGTCCCACTCTGATGAAAATTGTGTTTTTGGTGTTTTCAGTGTGTTCCTGTGATGATGGAGGACATTTACTAAGAAAATTAAGCTTGAAATCACATTTTTATGTGTATTTCTTTCATTGTTGTTAATCAGGAGCAGAGGAAAATGCAGTTTGATAAAATTGGATTTGTTTAATCATCTGCTTCTTTCTGATGCATCCACTTGTAGACAAATAGATCCATGTGCGTCTTTGTTTTCCTCATCCGAGTTGGGGTCTGGGCTGGATACCTCCAATATTGCTCTCCATTTTTGTTGCACCAGTAATAGGTTTTGGTTATATAAGCTACCAAGAGTGTAGAGGGCCCTGTTATTGATGATGGGAAGGGGGGTGGGGATCTGCCATACCGACAGTCCCACCGGCAACCCCAAGATGAATTTCAGATGAACTACTACCACTCTGCAGAAACTTGTTCAGGAAAACGACAAAGGTTTTGGCTAAAGATGGCATAATCCTGATTAAAAGACCACTGGGAACGCTTTTACAATCAATCAAAAGATGAACTGAGTGGGTCTTAACTGAACTTATCTTCACAAATATAAGGGTTTATGAATTATAGTGGGTAAAAGGGATGCAAATTCACAAGATTTACTAGAGAATGAAGTGTTTAGGCCAGTCCTCTTAATGTCCCTGAAAACAGAAAAAAGTCATTCTTATTTGTGATTACAACAATCTTCTGAGTAAGAAAAGTAATCTGTGAATCTGTGAAAAGGATTTGAGCAAAGTAGGTTGTAAAAAGGGAACCCAATTGGTCTTGTGAAGGTTTTGATGGTTAAAATTCTGGTAACCTCTTTCATTTTTAAATTTTAACTTTTTTTGTTTAAATAATGAAATAAATCATTAAATTCCAGTTGCTTTTTTCACGATGGTTATCAATTGTCTCAAAACCCTTTTAATTTGATCTGTTTTTCAGTACAAAATGAACTTCCTGTTTACTGACCCTTT
>NW_023423275.1:0-1276 GCF_002922805.2 Oryzias melastigma
AAAAAAGTAAAATAAAACTACAATGAGTGTATTGAGTAGAAATTACAATTATAGTTGATTTTTTTCCCCACAAGATTGCATTAAAAAAATAAAAAAAGATTGCGCATGTTTGAGCTTGATTGCCCCCCTTCTGTGCTGCATTTCACTCCCAGATTTCAGACTCAGCCACTCAGCAGCAGCAGCAGGATGACAGATTATCTTTGGTCCGGAGCCCAAACGGACAGACTAAGACACGATAAACAAAGCCGCCATTATTTCTGCTTCCAGTAATGTACAGTACCTCCTCTCCAGCCAGATGATGCGGAGAAGATAACGGAATGGTGGCTGATGGAAATGGAAGGTATCAATTGTGCCTCTTTAACCGACTCTGACTCAAACAAGCCGATAGTGTGGCTTTGCAGTCTGTGTTATTTTTTCTTGACACTGCACGTCATTAAAGGCTGACATAATGGAAAAACTGGGGAGGAAAAGAGAAGCCTAATGTCCTAATTAAGATTGTACTGATTTGATGAGGGAGTGGAGAGAAGGGAATTGAAGCCATGTGTTGATTTTCTTTAAACCTCCTCTTTGTGCATTCTCTCCTGCCTTCCCTTTTGTTTCTTGCAGGACTAATTACACGTCAGCGAAGATGTCTGCCGCTTTCTTTAATCCCCTGGCATTAAATAATATCATGCATAGGTCGACTTGCATATATTAATGTCTCCGAATGTTTAAAGCTTTACAGTTTGCAGATTTGTTCAAGCAGCTTCACAGGTTTGCAGACTGAAGCCACTCCTCAGCTGCTTCCGCCTAACCTGCGCCAGACGAAGCAGCAGCTGTGACAGAGGATCCGAGCATGTGCGTGTCTCGCACTCGTGAGGCTCTGGCAACCGGGAAGAAGCCCAGGTGTTTGTTTACACTCCAACCACCATAAGTGGGAAAAGCTGGGGCCCGCTGCCTGACGGGATGACGCTATGAGACCAGGCGGCACGTCTTTGTGTACAGAGGCGGCCCCGGCGTGCTTACATTTTGCAGAGCTAGCTCAAGTATCACACTGTCATTGTGCAAACAGACCTAAACAACTTAGAAGAGGCTCAGTTCTTTGGAGGAAAAAGAAAACAGCACGGAGATAAGTAACAAAAGGTGACAACAGAAAAAAGTAATGCTTGTGGTCCACTGAGACACACTCTAAAAAACATTAAAAATACTTAAAAAATAAGTAACTTTGAATGGTGTCAAAGATTGATAATTACAGAACAAAAACAATAACACAAGACTGGTTGAAGTGTATTCCCAC
>NW_023423276.1:0-1275 GCF_002922805.2 Oryzias melastigma
CGTCTGTATCTGCTGTATGGTCATGGTTATCATTTTATTTATTCATTTTTTTTTAATTAATTTTTAAAAATTTATTATTTTTAATAAAGCTGTTTGAGAACATTGGAATGTTTTATCAGTGATTTTCTTGTGAAAATCCTGATGCGGCCCAGCCTCACCCAGACTCCGCCTCCAGCGGCCCCCGGCTGAATTGAGTTTGAGACCCCTGATGTAAATGAAAGTATTAAAATTAGAGTGAAGGAAAGTCAACACCTAACTAACCCCAAGTGACCATTTGTATCATATTTGATACATTTCTGAGACTCGAGGGCCGGTGTCCGACATGTTTTCCAACTAACCTGCCACAGAAGCTCCTTATTGGCTGAACACACCTGATCCAGGTAATCAACAGTAGATAAGGCATATACCATGTCCGGATTCCAAATATTGTGCACTACATAGTGCCTTCGCCATTTTGTAGTGCTGTACAAATCTACAATTCCAAAACCGAGTGCGCTAGAAATTTCCCAGAAGTCTTTGCGAAAAACTAGTATGCACATATTTATATCTATATCTATATTTACAAAAAAATAATTTTGATAGTTAGTAATAATGCAAACCAGGACAGTTTGATGTTTTAACAAGACGCCTGCTTTTCTTTTTTTTTCAATTGAATCCACTGAGGAATAGAAGATAAATTCTGTCTTTGAAGTCTTTAATGGTGCTTTTGTGTCTCAGTTTATGCCTTCACTCTAGTCTACCTCTTTGTAGATATAAGTGGCATGTTGTAAATATCTGTTCAAATGTCCCATAGACATGTTAAAGAAAAGCCCCTCATAAATGAGCATTTTAGTCTGTAGCAGAAGAAAAATTGCTTGTTAGAGTTCTAAGACGTAAAGTGGCCATCTAGGGACATACACGTACATTTTTACAGGCTATTAATCCATGAATAATTAAAGGATCTGAGTTTCCCCAAAGGAGATTACAGCACTTTGTCTTTCAGTACAGTAACTTGTTTAGTGCAGCTCACTACGGTTTTTATTGGCAAAAGATTTAGAACCCAAAAAGCAGAACGACTCAGAATAAAAAAAGGTCACACTCAAAACAAAACAAAAAAACTGTGTTTTTAACTTGTGGTTACCTTATGTCCAATTTATTTTCTCTGATTTCACCTGAAGGGGATTTAAGACGTAACATTACATTTCCCTTTTATGTTTTTTTGTCAGACTTTACTAATGATTTGCCATAACTGTGTAATTTGAGTCACCATACATAACTTTTTTTTTTTTTTTTTTT
>NW_023423277.1:0-1275 GCF_002922805.2 Oryzias melastigma
AGTAAAACAAGTAGTAAGCAGAACTTGTTTTTATTACTTCTTTTTTTTTTACAGAGCCCCTAAAAAATTTTACTTCAAAAAAAATATTTTTTTACTTTGATGTCTCTTTAGGGGCTCCGTACCATGGTAATGAGCAGTCTTATTGCCATATAAATAGCCTTTTTGTGTTTTTAACATGTTTTTGTATCATTTTTTCATAGTAGAGAAAGAATTTACAATTAAAACTTCATTCCTGAGGATTTCTTTATTCAAATTTATTCAATTTAATTTAAAACAAGCACATTAACACTGGAAAGTCACAACCTGCAGATATCAGTTTACGGATGACCTTCACACTTCAATGTATGTTCACGCTGACACTATAGACACTGCTTGGATTTGACATAATGACATTCTTCCATATTCTTTATATACTATCAAAGCATACAAGTGGAATAATCCCCAAGTCTTTGGATGCACAAAGAAGCGGTTACATGACACGCCTATTTCACAACATCAGCGGTTGCACAACAGCATTCATTTGAATGTCCCATGTCATTGAAAGATGAGGCCAGCTGGGCCTCAGATAAAAGTTCTCAGAATCACACAGGGAAACACACACACACACACACACTCACACTTTCTCGTACTTCACACCTACTCTCAGAATGTGGCATCTGCCGTGCAGAGGCCGATAGTGGGTTCGGCACACACGCTGGTGGCTGCATTGTGTGTTTTGGGGTTTGAAAAGCAGCGTCAAAATGAAATGATGAAATAAACTGAGGTTGCTTTGTTTTTATAAATATTCTTACTCTTCTTGTTGTGCTCCTCCCTTACCAGGTCACTGCAAAAACCAGTTGCTCATATTTAATTAAAGCCTTTACACGCCTCTGAAATATAACTGCCACACTTTGAGAATTGCTGTTATTGTCGCCTTTGGTCGTGACATTTAAAAAGGGGAGTGGTCAAAGAGAGAAGGGAGTAGAGAAGTTCTCAGGACCCCCTGAAGAGCTGCGGACTTCCCTGAAGGATACCATACCTTCAAAGGATTTTCCTGTTTCCTGTCCAAACACGATGGAAACGATAAACTGAAGGGTGCCACTCTGTATTGTATGTCACATTTGCATACATAAGGCCACAAAAAACTTCTGTCTTTAGTGTCTAATGTCAATACTTTAATTCACATGCCCTCATGTTAAGATGTTTTAATGATGTTAATTTATTCTCACATTCCTGTAGTGCAAGAAAAGTACTAATGCTACCAAAAAATGACCCCATAAAATCTCTGTTTGTGTT
>NW_023423278.1:0-1275 GCF_002922805.2 Oryzias melastigma
ATCTACTTGTGATTTATTATGTGATGTTATTATTTCATTCATTCATTCAACTTTAAATTACAGCAGCTTGAAACTAACTACACACAAATCTTTAAAAAGTACACACAAATCACCTGACACAAACAAAACCACCCTTACGCACAAATTCAATTCCTTTTTAATTATTTAGCCCAATATGACAAAAAATTGCCTCATTGGGCTTCATGCTGGTAATTGTACAGAAACAGAAGGTCAGTCATAAATATAAAAAATAGCAAATTGCTGCACTAAACAGACTAAATAATCTGACGTGAGACTCGTCACGTCTCAAAGTTTCGTGTGTAAGTCATGTGTTTAAATTCTGTTAAAAATGATGGATCATCAAAGTTTTTTTATCAGCTGTTTTGAACTTAGATTGAATTTAGCTCATCTGTAAGCGCCTGTTCCCAGTCACAGAGGGAAGCGAGGACCTCCTCCACATCCAGAGAGCGGAGCAGGACGTAGTGCTGATCCACCCACTACGCTCTCTGAGTGTCGCATTTGTATTCTTTTGTGTTTTGTAATTTCTGTACATGTGAATACACAATTGGAAGTACACACAGTTACACACAGAATGTAGTGTACGAGTTATCAAGAATACAAACACACAAACCGAATGATACTATAATCTCTCCATAGGAGTTTTGTATCATACAGTATAATAAAATAACATTCACTGAAGTTCTTGTTGATAATGTCTAAAAAAGTCATCTTTTCTGTCAACTTTTATTTTGAAAGTGTAGTGGAAGTTCATTTTAACACCTAAAGCTTGTTTCCTGTTTCTCCTGCTGCAACAAATCAGCACAAAAACAGTAAAAAAAATAGACCTCCAACATAACGGGAGAGTTTGCAGACCTCTGATCTGATTAAAATGTCAGATGGATTAAAAAAGAAAACGGTTCACTCGATCATGTGAAACGGGTTCCATGCTCCTCCTCCTGCTCCTCCTCCTCCTCCTGCTCCAGTGTGAACTGGGGGTAATGGTGTCACACCTTCACAGTCGTAAACATCAACAGATCCATTTTATGAGAAATAAATCTGAAGTCAGGCTTCACAAAACTTTGGGTCTTCAGGGGACCATAGGGGGCAATAGGGAGCACCAGGAGGCAACAGGGAGCACCAGGAGGCAATAGGGAGCAACAGGGGGCAATAGGGAGCAACAGGGGGCAGCATCCACTCTTTTGAATGCTGCTTGTAGCTTTAATTAAAACAGAGGAACCATTCCATAAAACCAGTGACTGGAAAGACGAACAGAAG
>NW_023423279.1:0-1275 GCF_002922805.2 Oryzias melastigma
AGCTTCTGTCTGCATCTGATAGAGACGAAATGCAGAGAAAAAGGCGGAGAGAGGAAGGAGAAGGAATCCTTAACTGATCCGAGTGAAGATGGCGGAGAAATGTGCTCATGCTTCCTATAGCAGAAAAATGAAAAAACATTCACCAAATGTCTGTCATATCTGACTATTGTAGCTAAAAATGAATTAAACGTTAGCGTTTACATTCATTATTCCTCACGAGGGACATTTTTAATGTTCCGATTCTTATAAAAACATGAAATATTTGTTTTTTTTCTACAAATACATTTAATATTTATCTTTAAAATGATAAAATACACTCCCAAAATGAGAGCGGCTCGAGCTTTAGTGTTTATTTGGGTTTAAGGGTCACCAGTGACTCCTCTGGTGTTAAAGGGTCAAATGTATTAATGGGTAATTTTAAAAATCTGGTCTTGTAAACTATTTACTATTTACATAAAAACTTCTGGGTAAATGGTTTATTTCAAATTTAAAAAAAAAATGCCAAAAACACAAATATTACTGAGTTTGCTGAAACACTTGATCAATTAACAAAAGTTCTGTAATTTGTTACATTTAAAATTTTAGTTTTAATCAAATTCATTTTCATTTTATTTTGAAAAGCAACAAATTAAATAACTTTAGTGAATTGATCCAACTTGTCACTTGGATTAACATGGATTATGAGTCTTAACATTTACCAAATTCACATTATCAGACTGATTTAACAAAACCAAACTTCTATGACCGGATTAACATTTTATTATTTTCCTAAACTCATATTACTGGATTAAAAACTAATAAAATTCCTGTTACAGGATTAACACATAATTGTATGCTTAAACTAACTAAACTCATAAAACTAGATAAATCTTAAGTAAACCAAACTCCTATGATTAGATTAAGACTTTATTATAGTCTTAAATCTAACCAAACTGGACTAAGAGAGAATTATTGGCTGAAATCTAACAAAATTCAAGTTACGGTATTTACAAATAATTGTGTACTTTAAACAAACCAAATTCAAATGATCAGATTACCTGGTTAACATGAACCTTAGTATCGGGACTCAGCCATGTCCTCCTCCGACCACCAGAGGGACCCATCTCCTGAGTACTAACCAGCTTCAGCACCTTCAACTCCCATCAGCCACCGCTTCAGTTCTCCCCATGCACAGCTGATCCTCATAATCTTCATCAGAATCACCAGCATTTAGACTCACTCCAGCCTTAGCTTCAGTGCGAAGTCTTGATTGTGTTTTCCCATCAGTCTGAGCAG
>NW_023423280.1:0-1275 GCF_002922805.2 Oryzias melastigma
CAGAGAGACGGAAGGAAGGAAGCAGAGAGATGTCTCAGATTTGATGGATCATTATTGATTTTTCATGAAATGATCAGCCTGATAACATCTACCCCACATGACGCGTCTGCACGTTTATCCAAACCTCCCAGTCTCTGGGTGGACGCTCCACCACGTGGCCTTGAGCAGCTGTACTTGACTGCACCAAAACATCCAACCGATCATCTTTAAATCATGTTTTAGTATTTTGAAACATTTTAAGGATTTTATTCTTGTAACAAACATCTTCTGTGGAGAATCTGTGATGGATTCCCTGAATTTGATCCCAGTCTTCCAGGAATTCTGTTCCTCACATTCTCCTCCCGGTGCTGTGAGAAATGTGAATGGCTGGTTAGCACAGCGGCGGAGGCGGGCGGAGCTTGCAACCTGCTTCCTTCAGACCTGTCACTTTGTGGAAAGAGCGTCTGATGGATGGACAGGTCAGAAGCGTCACTCCGGCTGCACCGCGGCGCCAAAGGCCTCAGACCTGCCAGATCACTATCCATTAGTCACTCATCCTCTCGGATCGGCTGTGTTCGCTGCAGCTCCATGAAAGGCTGTGGAAACACCCAAACAGATGCTGGGTGTTTTCACATTCTAGCTGATAAATAAAACTTTAGCTGCCTGGAAAGTTCAGCTTCGTCTCAGCGGCTTCCTCTGGTCCTGGAAGTTGAAGCAAAGTGAGTCGACTGCTGTTTTTCTGTCAGAAACTGCCATCGCTCTTCCCTTTCCCCACATTCAGAGCAGCCAGCCGACTACCACAGGTGGAATGAGCTGTTGTCAGCTTGACAAAGTCATAAATAATGGAGCCAAGTGAAGTTTACACCACCCGGAGACAGCCAGCCACCCAGGAGTGATGAAAGGACCCACAGAGCCCAAGGACACCCATCTAATGGCCCACTGTTAACAGTGAGACTGTCACATATCTCAATCAAACCCCCCAGCCTCTGCCGGCACACACATCCCGAGCGGGGAGGAGACATCCTGCCGGAAATGAAGATCAAACGCTCCAGCTGGAGGTGCTGGGGGGGGGGACGTGAAGGTGTGTGAGGAGGGAGAAACCACGGTCAGTCTGCAGGAAGGAGGTCTGCTGTCTGGTCATTAGAGGCTGACGCATGCTTCTGCAGCATCACTGCTGGGGAGGGAGACCAGCACGACCCCCCCAACAAAGGATCTCCCCGTCTGGAGGGAAGGAAGCTTCTGTGCAGCAAACCGTGTCCTCAGGAGTCTCCAGCAAACCGATCTCATGGAGTTCCT
>NW_023423281.1:0-1275 GCF_002922805.2 Oryzias melastigma
ACAGCTAAACGTGTTAGTTCAAGCAAAATGATATTAGTACATATTTGTATAAAACTACAATTTATGTGTATTTTCTGTATGTTCTGAATGTTCATGGATGGCTTGAATATGATCATTTTCTTTTTCTTCACTAAAACACTATCAAATTCATATAATTTTATATTTTAGGTCTTTGCCTGCTAAGGAAATGGGGCAATCTAGCACCTTAAACTGATTTTTAAACAGTATAAAGACACACTGTTGCTCTGGTTTTCAAATTTTTTAAAACATATTTGTTGATATAAATAATTTGTTGAACTGAAAAGTTTGGATTGGCCATTTCTTCAGAGGTTTCCATGCAAAACAGCATTACAGGCACTCCTATCTTCTCCAAAAGAACTTAAAATAAAAGCTGCCTCCTTGTTCCTGAGCTCCACAATTGCATCAGATTCCATGAATTCCTTGAACATCATTCCAACACATTCCAAGGAGAGACACATTGGAGAACCTTAAAAATTGAGTAAAGAAAATATTTTAAAAAATCACAGAAATTGCTTCTGCATGTTTTAAGAAAACAGAAATGATTTCATTACTTGCCCATTACTGCACGTGTTCAGTAACAAACTAACAAAATTGCTTGAAGAATTATCTTGTTGCTATTCTGACATCTAAAAAGTGCCTCTGTGTTTATTTTTAATTTGCCAGCTTTAAAATTTAGTGTAACAGACGTCAATGTATATATTAAAAAGGAAATAAAGCAAAGGTTTTCAAAATAAAAGCCTTGAGTTTAAGTGTGTTGCTTTGATGGCGAACAGTAAGTTAAGATATAAAAAAGTAGAATAAAAAGTTAATACCTGTTGCATCTTATCGGGAAAACATGGTTTTCTTCATAAAAATAATTGGTGACAGTGCTCTAAGACGGAAGATTTATTGGTTCAGATTCAGTCAGATTCATCCTAAAATACACAGTTATGTTAACTTTTATGTACAATAACAGCTCGGAAAAATGTGTATAAAAAATGTGTACATAAAAAGAATAATTTAAATTTTCATTTATTTATATTCTTAAATTAAAAAATAATAATAATAACATTGGAAATGTAGTTCCATTGTTTTGACAAATGAGTATCTTGAGAAAGAAACTTTTTGATTTCAGGTTTTTAATAAAATACATTTTATATTAAGGAAAATATTTTGTAAACCTGTTTAAAATGTATACCATTCAGTAAGTTTGTCAGAATCACCTACATCTTCTGCCTTATATTGAAAATGAATGCTGTTTCAAATGAAATCCCA
>NW_023423282.1:0-1275 GCF_002922805.2 Oryzias melastigma
GGACACATATTTTAATAAAACAACTGTGTTCACCCTTAATGGTAATTTTTAAGTAACAAAAGTAAACTAAAGCTTATTGTTTTTGATCTAAATAAAATTTATATATTTCAATATGTTCTTTTAACTAAAGTGAGCAGGGAATTTGTTTTATTTCTATATAAAAGCCAGCGTTTAGATAATTTTTTTTCTTGTTAAAGTGTACAGTTCTCCAGTGCAGACAGTTGTTATCAGTGCGTGCAGCGTGTGTCTGTGAGCCGTATCTCTGTCTCCGCCCTGTGCAGCATTTTTGGTCCCACCCGCCAGTATATATTCTCAACACATTCTTACTTTAAATCATTACGGAGTATAAATTGACAATTAGCAACTGTGATAGTGATCATCTCGAATGCAAAAACCTTATTTGAAACTATTATTTTTCTAGGCCTGTGGTCTGTGATATGAGGCTCTGCTTCTTTTATCTTTTCATTGTTACTCTTTGGCTTTGAGAATAAAAAGGGGTTTGTAGTTTTGATTAAATGGCTTTAATCAATTATGTCTTTTCATTTATGTTTGGGCTTTTAACTTGTTAAATAAATCAGAATTGTAATGGCAAAAAATTCAGAGGAATAAACTTAAAGCTCATATTCTTGTCGTTTGCTCAACAATTGTTGTTCAGAAGCAACATTTTTTAAATAAGTTAACTGCGTCTGCATGTATATATATATTTTATCAGATTCTATAAGAATGTTGGCTGTTTGTTTCTGATTGTAAAAGTAGGAAAAGTATGGCGGCACACTATAAAAATATTAATAGAAAATGCCATGTTTAACTTTTAAAAAAAAAATTTCAAGTAGATCTGCTGTTTATTTGACACAGTGCATTTTAACTTGAAAGGAACTCGTGTGTTGCTGTCACAAGTAAAAAAAAAAAAGTTCAAACTGTTATATATAAAACTGTTATAATTCAATATTTGTCATATTTAAAATCTGTATGTTTTAAATAAAGGCTTAATGGCTTCAAAAACTTTCATAAAGTGTGTTTTTAAACAGTGAAGTGGGATTTTGTGGATCTTGCTGGTCAGCAAAAAAACTGTCCCATATGGCTCTTGTAGGATTAAAGGTTTCACACTCCTGCTCTAAGCTAAATATTTCATGCAATACAGTGAGATGTGATAGGAAGTACTGTGGCAAATTAACTGTGCATCATTTTAGTCCAGATTGTATAATTTATATGTTTTCTAATGCTTTCCACTCACAGACTAAAACATCTTTTTCAGGTTATTTGGTGACTCTAGCT
>NW_023423283.1:0-1274 GCF_002922805.2 Oryzias melastigma
TAATATCGCGATAACGATAATTATCGTTTTATCGCCCAGCCCTACCTTGGAGTAAATATTACTACATTTTTCATAAAAATATTCTATGAATTATTATGATGAATTATTGTTAGAATTGAACATGTGATATACATTTTTCTTAAAGGCGGCTGGGTAGCTCAGTGGGCTAGGTGACGGGCTGGCATGCAGGAGCCCTGGGTTCGATTCCAGGGTTGTCCACTGATCTCCACCCAGATTGGGTCCTTAGGCAAGACCCTTGAGGCTGATGCCTAACTGGGTCCCTGTGCCCCTCAAGTACAGGGTTGTGTCAGGAAGGGCATCCGGCGTAAAAACTCTGACAAATCACTGATGAGAAACAGTGGGTGATGTTACGCTGTGGGGACCCCGAAAGGGATAAGCTGAAAGTGAACTACATCTACATTTTTCTTAAAGACTAAGTGTGATCCTGATCTTCTCTGAAACATTTCTTCACCAGAAGTTGCTTCTAAATATCAGTTACATTATTTATAATTACTGATCTGTTTGTGTTTATAATGTTTTCTGCAGATTTGGACCTTGAACTCCACCTTCCCAAGATCAACTATTTGTATGACTGACAGGGTGTGGTCTGTTGCTGTCAGTCCCACAGTAAGGTAAGAAAAGCCTCATTCAATCATATGTGTTCGGTTCACCAAATAAGAAGGAAAATATTGGGTTAAAGAAAGTTAAGGATTTGAAATCCTATTCAGACTGACAAAGCAAATGATGTAGCTTTACTACAGTGTTTCTCTGTTAGAGTCTGGTTTGTTATATCTGGAAGACCCCTAAGGTCTTTGCTCTCTCATGTTTCCCATTTTGACCTTGAGATAACCCGGATAAAATAAGTTTTCTTTTTTCTGTCTGTTTTAAATTAGTAATTTTCACCTGCTTGTGTTTATTCTTATTTTCTTATTTTCTGTTATTTGCTGAACAAAAACATAATTTCTTTTTATTGAATGCATGACTCAGTTTGTACTATTTAATACATTGCCTCATAAACATACCACGTTTAAAGTTTGAACTCTAAGTTATTGTAGTTAGGAACTAAACTTGCGGTGCCGGTCCACTTGGCCTCAAGTGTGAAAAACAAGATCAGTTGTGACCCTCTCCCTGTGCGGTAGGTGGTGCCACAGCCATTTCTCTTCCTCACACATACACACTGCCACTATTTCCTCAAACTCTATGCATCACTGTGGATGGTGTGGTGACACTGTAGACCAGGGGTATTCAAATCCAGGCCTCGAGGGCCGGTGTCC
>NW_023423284.1:0-554 GCF_002922805.2 Oryzias melastigma
GTCAAAAACTTTTTTTTCCTTTCTTTGCTTGTTTATTCAACTAGACAAATCTTACATTTTATGCTCCCAAAAACTGTTTTTAAAAGCTTCTGAGTTGCTGTTTCTTGGTTTTCATGTAAAAGCAAAGTTACCCAGTTACTGAACATTTTTTCACGTTTAGCCTACAACACTAGTGGATTTACAGTATGAATTTTTCTAAGATAGGAGCCTGTATGCATGATATAAAGTGATTTAGAGATGTTTTTGTCAGATGTCAGATACTGAATTTTCCTGAAAAAAAGAAAGTGCATCAATAAAAGATTACAGAGAAATATCAGGACAGAACTCCTCTCTGCTTCAGGGACAAAACACTTCAGTTTCATTTCAGCAAAATGACATAACTCTGCCACACCCTCCTCCTCCAAGGCTCTCTTTAGAAGACATTTATGCAGGGAGGGGTCAGACATTAATCTGATCATCTGAGCTTCGCAGGACCTACAAACGTCGGTGAGTTACAACATACCTTCATTTTTTCTCATTTTTTCCCGTAAAAGAGTGAAACTGAACTTGGACTT
>NW_023423284.1:848-1274 GCF_002922805.2 Oryzias melastigma
GTTTGTCTCCAGTTTTTTCTCCAAAACAAACTGAAGCTCATGTCTTCACGCTCCAATGAGCTCACCTCCAGCTTCTCTCTAACTCTTCTTGAAATAATACAAACTGAACACAGCTTTGAAAGTGATCAATCCTCCTGAGACCGAAGAAAAACTTTCTGCAGAGTCAAACACATTTAAACAATAAAAAAATCCAGGGGTCACAACGAACTTTCCAGATTCCAACTCGATTATGCATTTTTTCCACTGCAGCACTGTGAAAGGAGCTTCAAGGTAATGCTAGGTTGAGGGTGTGAGGGTCTGTAAGCTAGCAGAAGAGGGAATGTAAACAAAGGGATCATGGGAAGTCAGGTTAGGCTTCTAATAAACTCCTGCTGCTCTGCAGAAACGATGTCCTAAAAAATGACATGTTTTTTTTTTTTTTTATTT
>NW_023423285.1:0-349 GCF_002922805.2 Oryzias melastigma
GCAATCAGGTGCGGCGGATCCGGATCGAGCCCCCTCCAATCAGGCTGCACGGGCCCTTGCATCTGGTCCTGCTTACCCCCCCCACCCCGACCACTTCTGAATGGCTTCTCAATCAGTTGCTGGTCGATGCTGCAGCTCCTCGGCGTGATTCTGCAGAAGCATGCGTGAAAACAGTCGGCATTCTGAGGCAGCACATGCTCTTAATGCATAAATAAGCACACATATGGGGACTGTACGGCGCAGAAAGAAAAAGGTCAGCCCCGCCTTGCCCCCACCCTCATAGACATTCTTGCAGCACCTGCACTCACTTAATGTTTTGGCAGGAGTGGACGAAAAAAAAAAAAAAAAA
>NW_023423285.1:715-1274 GCF_002922805.2 Oryzias melastigma
ACCTGTAGCCCAGCTGTGGCCTTCTGCAGCTCGTGAAAATTCCCACCAAATGATTGTGACACCGCCATCTGCTGCGGGCAGACGCTCTCTTCATCACGCAAACATGCACACACCCGCGTGCGCACGCAGCAGGTTGACTGGCACATCCACATGAGTCCCACTTTTGATTCAATTTTGGAACTTTTAGGTTTTTTGGTGCAGTTTTTCAAAACATTTTTCAAATATTTCATTTTTTGAATTAAAAAAAGTATTTTTGATTATAAATCTATCAATCTGTCACATATAGTGTAATAAATTATTGCTAAGGGGGGAAAACCTATGTCTATATTAAGAACTTTGAACTTTTGTTTTTGAAGAAGAAAAAACTAGTAAAGTTTTCTTTTAAATTAACAAAGTATCTGTCAGATTTAGTCTGTTAAGCCAAAAAAAATAAAATAAATAAAAATAAAAATCTGCAATGACAGTTAGACAGCAGAGGGTAAAAAAATAACAATTATTCCTAAATTTAGATCTTTTCTCTTTCATTAAACAGATATTTAAATTTTATTGTGATTAACAT
>NW_023423286.1:0-1274 GCF_002922805.2 Oryzias melastigma
CACATTCTCACTCCCAACTTGTTAGATATTGACGTTTGGTTAGGGACCCCTCTGCGCCAAAAATTGACATTTTGGGTGTCCTCAACTCATCGTTTTTTGACGTGTTGGCTATTCCTATTAACTCACGGGTCCCCAACCGTAAACCAGAAGCAGTCCAATACCTTGACACGTAGCATACCGATACCCAACCCATTACCGGTACTCTAACCCAGGGGTCCCCAAACTCCAGTCCTCTTCATTTGGCCCGTCCCCCTAAACACTATCAGAGGCGCATAATTTATTTTTTCTCAATCTGACCGATTGAGACTTTTAATTCCACCCTTCTGCAGTCTGAACTATTGGTTTAGTATAATTTTTATTCGGTAAAGATTACAGAATTGTCTACAATTTGGCTATATGTGGCTTTACTGGAAAACCATAAACGGGTCCCCAACCTCCAGGCCATGAACCAGAATTGTACCCTAACCCAGTACTGGTACCCTAACCGGTAACGGTTCGTGTCAGGTACCGCATCTTGTACTGGTTCGGATCCGGTACCCCATCCAGTACCACATTAGGTACCTCGTCCTGAGGGTTGTGGACCCCTTGATTTAACAAACAGCCAGCACATAAAAAAAACGACCAATTGGGGACACCCAAAACGTCAAAAAGCGACGTGGAGGGATCTTTAACCAAACGTCAACAAGTGACGACCTAGGGATGAGAATGTGTTGCACTCACCCATGCACACTCACATTCACATACTGATGGTGGCAAACCACAAGCTGGTTCCGTGAACAAAGTGGAAACTGAACCCACAACTTTCCACCCAGAGTGTCCAAGTCCAGCCCAAAGGTCCGGATCAGGCCTCCCTGTTCTACAGATGCTGGAGTGGGACATCACAATATGGCCACAATGGTCAAAGTAATAATACACAAAGAGGACAAGCCAACACTGACAAAGGATCCAATCAATACATTTTAACCATTAAACTGTGTAATTAACTGAAACCAATCAATATACCACTATATTCAAGAAGCTTTGATGTAATGGAGATTTTATTGTGCGAATGACAGTAAAACTGACTTTTCCCTGGAGCGCCCTAAAAACAGCCTCTAATGGCCGGTCTGCCCTGCCCTCTGTGGACTTCACAGCTCCTTAAAGTCCTCCTTAGATTATAATTAGGGGATTTTATTACATTTTTCAGGCCAAGGCTGATTTTTTAAAAACATTTTATTAACATTTTTTTGTTTTTTGTTTGAATTAATCAAAAATATGTTGTGAACATAAGATTG
>NW_023423287.1:0-1274 GCF_002922805.2 Oryzias melastigma
AATGCAGCTGCTGGAGCTTGTAGGAGAACAGCTGAATAGCGTCCGATAAGGAGTGACACCTTTAATCAAAGTTGCTGCTTATTCTCTTCATGGTAGAACAATAAAACCAGCAGCTGGTCTGAACTCCTTGTTTCCGCAGCCTTTAAAAAGCAGAAAAAACACACAAAGCTATATATAGTGAGGGTGATTATGCGATTGGAGGCAGCCCACACTATCTGTGCTCATCTTATTGCAGAATGATGGCATCATACACCACCAAAGGAGACACCACAGGTATTTAAGTCTTCCACTGCTGTTTTTTTCCTCTCTTCCCTGTATTTCTTTTATCTCCTCACCTCCACTCCTCATCTGTATTCATCTTTCCCGACTGATCTCCTGCATTTCACTCCTCATCACCCGCTTTTTTCATCTTTTGTCAAATGATCTCTGAGACCGATTTGATCCCCACTCAAACCACCCCCCCTCCCTCTGTTGATGTGTCAGGCTCGTCCTTTTTCTTGATTGTCTGCCACGTTTTTCAATCTAACTCACATTCCAAATCTCACACGGCTTGGTTTTCATCACTTTGTCTTTTTCTTTCGCTGCTGTTTCTCATCACCTTTCAGGACTTTTTCTTCCCATCTGACCTTTATGTTCGGTTTCTGCTTAAATGTCTTAATCTCCACATCTTTCCTGAATCTTTTACTCCAGATCTTAAGTTTTTTTTATATAATTTTACACTATTATTCAATCATCGATTTATTTTGAACTGATAAGTAAAGAAAATTTTAAACAGAAGTATTTCAATAAATTACTTTATGCAAAGTTCAAAAGGGGCTGTAGATGAAGTTTGACGATTTATCGACTCCAAACCTCTTTATTTTTTAATTCAGTCCAAACATAAATTTATTCAAAAACATTTTAAATTAATTACAAGAAATAAACACACACTAAAACAATCCATTGTAGTTAAAAGAAAAAAAAACTATCAATTAATCTTGTTTAGTCCTTCATGTATTTATCACCTTTTATAATTTCTTTGAATTCTCTCACAGATTGACAATTTTTAATGTCTTCCAGTTTTTCCATATCCAATGTTGAGCATTTGTTCTCTATGCTGCTTTCATATGATCCTCTCAGACTGTATTTATTATCTCTTAAGTGATAGTCTTTGAATACGTTTTGGTAATTTAAAAGATTTTTAAGTAAACCAGGTTTTCAAAAGACTGAAAATTTTACTAATATTATTGATTTACAGAATAAACAATAGTGGCCCCAGAACCGAACCTTGAGGA
>NW_023423288.1:0-1274 GCF_002922805.2 Oryzias melastigma
AGTAAATTTCGAATTTCACAAATTAAGAAAAATGTTTTATGCCCTTTCTTTCCACATTCTTGAATTCTGAAAACTCATGGGGAAGGGGATAATCTCTATATTGTCTTTGGAATATATATGTTCAAATAATTCGTCCCTCATGAGAAACAAAACCCCTAAAAATATTGATTCCTTCAAGATGCTGATCTTTTATGAGATCATAATTGAATTTTTTCTATGGATGTAATTTCCAATAAAACAAACAGCAACAAGAATACCAATAGTTTGTGTTAATATTTCTTTAGCATCTCCAACTGCTTTTCATGATGCCACACTTTGACATTAAAGGCAGAAACAGATGAAAATTGTTGATTTTGAACAATTTTTGCAGTCTTTATTTATTTATTTACAATTAAATAAACCCTCATTTAGCTGCTTTTTTAAAATGTAAAATTCATATAGGGATTATTAACAAAATCCTTTATTGATGTACTTTAAAAAAAAACATTTGGTGATCTAAGATATATGGGGTTTATTTTTTTTATGTTTAATATTTAAATCACCTTTTTAGAGTTTTTGATAAACATAAAAAATCCAACCCTAAAAATATAAACAAATATAATAAAAGCAAACTCATTTACAAAAGTGAGGTTTGTTAGAGCAGGTCAATAAGAACCTAAAAATCTTTACCTTCAGCATGCCAGAAGAAATATGTCCAGAATCAATGTAAAATGTGCAACATTAAAATTAGAATTATTTTTTACGCAAATGTTTTCTCTTAAATAACTGAAACATTAGATAATAGCATTTTAAATTGAAAGATAAAAATGTCAGTCCTTTTTGTCTTTACTGTGTGGAAATAATGTATTTTTTAAAGAAAAATAAAACCAAAAGTTCTGAAAAACATCGATTTGAATAATTTTTTTTTTTAATATTTGCAAATTAAAGGGCATCAAAACAGAATTTGCAATAGAATTCCGAGTGCTGATCTGATAAAATTTAACTTTGGAGAAACAGACATTTGCTTTTACATGCCACAACATGAGAAGCTAGAAATATTTTGTTAGTCAAAGTGATAATTTTTCACAAATTTTATATCAAAATATTCTACTTTGAAGTTATCTTTTGATCTCGACTGAGAAAACATTGATGAATGGCTCATTATCTTGTAATTGTCAGCGTCAGGGAATCATTGTTTCATGCAGTTACGTTTTGTTTCCACGAGATGGCGCCAAATACCAGAGAAAAGTTGGAAACTGGATCCTCTACAGGAGAGACAAGTTTGATGGTTTTGT
>NW_023423289.1:0-1274 GCF_002922805.2 Oryzias melastigma
TTTATTTAAATCCACTGGAGTAAAGGTGAAAACTAAAACATAAAAGAGGCTTAAAACATCTGCTTACTTCACTCATTGAAACATTGATTGCTTTCTCCGGTACGGATTGAACAGATATTTTGTCATTCCTGTTAAAATCTTCTTGATAATATTTTTTTCTGTAGTTCAAGTTATAAACTGACCAATCAGTTGCTTCAACAAAAGTAGGTGGAGCCTGCTGGTCCAACGTTCAAAATGTTTCACAGAGTTCATCCAGCCCACTTTTAAGTGGTGTGACCTTTCAACAAGCTCCCTCCTGATTGGTGAGAGCAGTTGCTATAGAAACACAGACGGACCAATCACTGCATACTGGCAGCGGCTGGCTCCACATGGCGACTGAATTCATTTGGTTGGAGCCGGGAATGAACCATTCTCTATGGAGGGATCACACTCGGTCCGGTTCTCTGATACAGACAATGACAGCCTTAAACTGGTTTCTATGGTAACATGATGGTCTGGCTGATTGCTGCTTTGCAATTAAATGATAGCATCATTCTGATGACCTCACGGCTGGACAGACTCCTGTGCTCCACACGGATAAATGCCCCGTTCAGATGATCTCTCCCTTTGTGTTCGTCTCTGCAGCAAAGCATCACCTCAGTTGATCCACAGTCTGATGCAGCATGAAGGTTTCCTCAGGTCTGCTGGTCTCTGGCTCTACAAAGGAACATCTTCCAACACTGTCAGGCTTCGATTGAAAGCTTCTGTCTGCAAATACCAGGAACCTTTTTTTTACTCCATCTCAGCTGCCTGCTCACCAGCTGTTACAGTTCAGTAAAATTTACCTCTAACATCTGCACAGAAGCATTAAGAAGAAAAGACATCATGCAGAAGAGTGGACTTTAGTCAGAATTAGTCATAAATCATTTGAGAGGAAAATAAATCCAGATCAATCCTGAAATAATCGTTTCAGAATTTCTCAAACATCTAAGTCCAGTGTTGCTTTGGTTCTGTGAAAGCAGCAGTAAAGTAGGTCTGCAGCTCGGTCGTAACCTTCACCAAACACGGGCGATGCCGGAGAGGTCAGAACCTGCAGCTGGAGGCAAACACAGGAGCTAACAAGGAGAGGAGGCCGCTGACCTGATTCTCAAACGCCCGGCTGTCCAAACATAATGGGAAGTAATGGATGTAGTAACAACATTACAGCTCACGGGGGACGCGGGTGAAGGTTCTGGGGTCGTGTCCTCCTGATGTCCAGGTATGCGTGCAGTCAAAGAAAACAGAGAAGCAACAGC
>NW_023423290.1:0-1274 GCF_002922805.2 Oryzias melastigma
ATTGCAGGTAATGCTATATATCTAGTTCATAATTATGTTAAAAGTTACAGTTTTAAAGTTTTAAAAATGTAGTTTTAATAAATGTTTTTCCTGTTCGACCTGTGACCTAAGGTTTGTTTTGGATTTTTTGCCCCTTGTCCGATTGAGTTTGACAACCCTGTTTTACAGTTTTATCGTGAACAGGAGATAATTATATCTAATCTGCACACTGAAGATGCACTCGGAAGTCACAACCAATTATACTATCTGGACACATAAACGGATTTACTGCAACCTTGAGTTCTTTGAAGATGATGTCATTACTGGAACTGTTTTGGAGCCGCTGCATCTAAAAACTATGATAATACAAGTTAAAGTTTAATATGAGTAGTATTTCCAACTTTGGATAAAATCTATAAATATAAAAACAGAACCGTCACGGTTTCTTCTGCCGGCTGACACTTTACATAAAGCAAATTACCAGAGGAGGACGGCGACGGGAACCATAGTCCTCCTTGATAAAGCGTCCAGGAAACAAGATTTGTCTGTTTTCTGATGGATTTTGCTCCTCGCAGGAGAGATGCAGGAAGTTCCAGCGGAACAGACGAGATCCAGATCCCTTCAGGTCTCCGTCGCCGGAAGGGGCCTCACCTCGTGGAGTCCAGGGGGGTGAGTTTCACGCTCAAACTTCTCATTTGTGGGTCAGAACCGGGATAATTACGGCTCTGTGTGTTTGTCATTCAGGAAAACCAGAGAGCCGCGTTAAGAACAGCCAAACGGGAGGACTCTTGGTAAGACTTCTTTCTTTTTATCACGCACAGAAGATGTTTCTTCTTAACCAAACAAGAAGAACTTATTCCTAGAGGTGGAAAAACTGTTTGATTTGACACAAGGGCCAAACCAGGATAGGATCTGGTAATCAACCTCTTAAGTCAAAGATATAACATATAATCTGGACAAAAACCTGATTGAAACTTGATATATTTATTTAAGAACAGAGCATTTATTTTTTTTATTTCAAAACTTTTGTCATTTTAGTGCTAAAGAGTTAATGTCCTTCAAGAAAAAATGTACATTTTGAGAAATGCTGCGTTCATGTGGAGTTAGAATAATCAGAAAAATGACTGTCGGAGTCAGAAAACACACATGAATCCCAGAAAAACAACATCTTCCAACACCACCTGCAGAAAATGCAGAATAACGTTCTGCACCTGAGCAACGGTCTAGTCAAAGAGCGCCATCTATAGGGAGACACCAAAACTAAAGGTGGACCATTAAAGACTCAATGAAAATCC
>NW_023423291.1:0-1273 GCF_002922805.2 Oryzias melastigma
TGTCAATGGCTCCGATAGAACGTCCTGTTTTTTTATTTGTTTAAATTAAAGTTTATTAACAAAAGTTCATATCCATACATAGATACAATAAATGAAAAATACAATTATGATTAAGCCTACTTGATTGATCTGATCACAACATAATGAAAAGTATCACCAGTTTTTGTACATTTTTCTAATTAATCCCAAGTTTTAATGGCTTTCCAATTCTTTTCATTTTTCAGTATTCACATTTCACACTGTCTGATAAAAGCCTGAAGAGAACATCTTTCTCTTCTACTAGGTTGTTTTCAGTCAACTTGCTGCCAAACTGCCTAAAAATGTATCTATTATGTATTTACATATTTTTTAATTAGAGCTACATTTATTTTTAGAATTTGCTTTAGTCCAAAATTTGTTGATTTGTTAGGAATAAATGTCTTTGGCTTTTTGAATTCTAGGAGAGAGTTATCAAATTTCCACATAGATGCTTTTGGAAGCAGATGAGAGGAGAGATTGACAGAAATCCCAACAGCTTTATGATCAGTTAAGGGGACATAATATTTGTAGAAATGTAATTGTTATTTAGAACTTAGCCAATAATCAATTCTGGAAAGCAGTTTTTGTGTGACCACGGATAAAGATAAGTTTCCTCCAAATATCCACCAGATCAAATGTGTCCATTGCGCTCGAGTGTTAGCAGCTGCAGAAGTTCGTGGCGGTCATCCATCTCTGTTGCTGTGTTCAAATCCCCTCCTGTGAGACAGAAGGTCCGGAGAGACAACCAAGATGGTGTGAGTGTGACAAGCTCAGGTTGGAGCTCCGCTGGCAAACGGCTTTTCTTTGATGATAGCAGTGAGTTGAAGCACATCAAAAGTGCCCCAGAAGCAAATTAATGAACAGGTTCAAGATACGTGACTCTTTATTTGGGAAAAATATATATTTTGCTATCCTTTTCTATGGTAAGATCGTACCTTTAGGTACATACCCGATCCCCTCTGGGACAACAGTGGAAGACAGCGGCGATATTTACAGCATGATGCACAGCAGGACCTCTCTGGAACCAGCGTTATCTGAGAGTAAACTCCTGACAACTGTCAATAAAGAAATCAAAAACCAACATCCAAACCCCCGGAGCTCCCTGCAATAGCTGGGATGCAAAACTGCCAGAGGAAAGTCTCGCCAGGTTGGAGCTCATGGAGTCGGCTGTTAAATAGAACTGCTGTTCCCTCAGAAGCCTGGTTAGTGTCATGGACTCTGGACAAACATCTGAACCATGTGACAGGAAAGGTGC
>NW_023423292.1:0-1273 GCF_002922805.2 Oryzias melastigma
TTTTAAGCCCCTCGCAGTCTTTTTAGTGTACTTTTTCTTCTGTCTCTCTTTCTTTTATGATGTTTTGGTTTGCGTTTCCTGCCATCTATATGGTTTATATTGTAAAATTCCTTTAATTGGATAACAATGTAAAACCCTATTAATTCAGAAATCACTATGTACTTCGAACAAATCTCATCGACACCTTGTGCAATAAGTTCATTACATAAAAGCTTAAAAACGTACCTCTTTATTGGAGATAGTTGTGCCACATGTCGTGTTTATTTTTTTTATTCAATTAAGTATTTTTCTTGAGTGGGTTCAAACTCATCCAACACGTCATTCCAAGACAGCCTAACCCTGTATTTTTTACTTTTATAAAGCCTATAATTGACTTGTGAATATATTATCCAATATATTTGCTCAAAGTTTGTCTGTGATAGTTTTTATCTAAAACTTTGGATACAAATGAATCTTATATGATTAGTCTACATCTTGTTTTTGACTCCAGTCCATATTGAAGCAATTTTCCTTGTTTTGGAAGACCTTGGCTTTAATCAAGATCCATTATATAGGTAGGTAATGTTTCATTTTCAAAGTGTATTTATTTATTTTTTTGTCTAGATTTCAGGACTGTTTGCTCCTGTGCCATCATAGGGCACTATTTTTTTTCTTGGACAAAAATAAAGATGTTGTTTTTAGAATCAACCTTTGAAAAACATTTGCTATAAAAGCCGGTTAATAAATTAAGAAGTCTTTCAACTAGCCAGGAGTCTGCTGAAAAAAGAAAGTAAATCAAAAACTGTATTAACTGTTATTTTTATGTTCTGCTTTATTACAGTTTTATTTTGTTATTTTATTACTTTATTGCATTCATTTATTACATTTGCTTTAAACTGAAGACAAACTTAAAAAAATACTACCCCCCCTTCTCCAAGTTATTATACCTCTCTATACAGAAATGGTTTTCAAATAAATATAATTGTTTTCTTACAAAATGCATGCGTACTACATAGATGTAGCCGTCTATAAGTGGATGCATTAGAATGGAGCTGGGAGTGTGTTTTCTAAATAACCAACACCAGCTTTTCTCAAGTGCGATTTTTTTTCGTCCACCTCCAATTTAAAATGATTTGAAGAAAAAAGTAGTTTTGAACTTAATTTTCTTAATCTATGTCCTTAATCACTTGAAATTGCCACCAGTACATGTCAAAAAGACAAAAAACACTTTAATTGGAGCAGGTGGTTCAGAGCTACAAAGTATAAAAACATCAGTTTACATTTAACAGGATAT
>NW_023423293.1:0-1273 GCF_002922805.2 Oryzias melastigma
AAGGCGGAAGCCATAAAAAGCATCTATTGAAGCATTAGTACAAACTCTTCATTAGAAGTTGTCGCCTGAACATTCGTTGTGAACGTAGCTGCAGGAACTAAAAGATACATTTTTTTTAAACTCAGCTAAACAGTTAATATATTTTTAACTGATTTATTCTTGTCCAGCAACAGAGCAAACATCAGAGTTGAAGGCCTCTTACGCAGGACCAGAGATAGGCAGCTCCAGGCCTCGAGGGCCGCTGTGTCTGCATTATTTCTAGATATCCAAGCCCTACTCATGACTGCTTACCTGTTCAGGTGTGTCCTGCCAATTAGAATATGCAGGAGCAGGGTATGTTGGAAAACATGCAGGAATGCGGCCCTCGAGGCCTGGAGTTGCCTGTCCCTGTGTTGGACAGATGTTGTTATGACAATTTTGGGCGATGTTACTTTGGAAACACGAGGAGTTGATTTGAATAAATCCCCTTTTGTGTTTAAAAAGCTGCTTCTATATTTTCTAGGTTCCAATCTCATTTGTTTTGATTTCTATTCTAACCAGAACACTAATCATTTCATTAGGTTTCTTTACAGGACAAAGTTTCGTCTTCTCTTTAATAAAACTGTTCCTCGTCTTCATTGTGTTTAGTTTTTCACATGTTAAGGTCCGTTTTGGTGATCCTCTAGACAGGTTTGCCCGTCAGGCCCGTAATCGTTTATTTGGCTGAGGAAACTAGAGAATGGCAGCGGCTCAAACACTCTGAAATCCTGCAGATGCTGAGAGTTATGAACTGTTAGAAATCATCTTCATCTGCTTGATCTGCAGGAAGACACACAGAGGACTGTGCTGCTCAGCCAAGCTGCAGTTGAAACCTGGACTGATGGGAGTTTGGCTTCAGCTTACAGAAGCATTGGCTGGACAGTCATGGTCGCTGCTTGGAGTCTTTTCTAAAGCCACCTGAGCGCGATCCTGATCCGCGTTGTTTCTTTCTAGGCCTGAAGCTCCATCATCTGTTCAAAACTCCATTTTCTGGTCAACGAAGTGGTGGCAGGAATGTAGCTCTGGAGCTGGAGGGTTTTATAACTTTATTTATTCTAAATTTGTTGGAAAAAAAATAAACAATCTGGCCCCAAAGAAAAGCTCAGTAAAGAAGAAAAAAAGACTTAATGTTTGGTTTGAGGACATGATGGTCATTAATTCTTTAACACCGGAGCTCCAGTGTTTATGTTCTTGGATTTACTGTAACTTTTCAACCGTTAACACAATAATTCCAGCAGATTCTGAAGGAGAGAAG
>NW_023423294.1:0-1273 GCF_002922805.2 Oryzias melastigma
GGTACGGCTTCTACATGTGAAAGGTCAATGGAAGATTAATTCCTCCGAGGATCTGATTCGTTTTCTTTTCTGCGCAGGTTTTGTTGCTCATGAATTCATTCTGGACGTGAGGCCGTTCAAGAAGACGGCCAACATAGAGGCTGTTGATGTGGCCAAGAGGCTGCAGGATTATGGTAAGAGGAACTCTGGAGTTGGAGGCAATTTTTATATTCCTTATGGAAAGCATACATATAAAACAAAACTTTTTTTCCCAAAGACATAAATTATATATATATATATATATATATATTTTTATGCTGATCCAAATCATTGTGTCACACTCAATATTTTGCTCTGCAGGTGTTCGAATCTACAATTCTAAAATCCAGCACCCTTGCGTTGGGACAATTTTTCTTGTTTAAAAAAGTATTTTATTAGAATTCAATAAATTTGTGAATAGTTTCTTTGTAAAATGTTCGTATTTATTAGTTTTTTTTGTGTTGAGAAACCAGTGAAATAATAAAAAAAAGTAGTGAGCATGGTGTCCAAATTGCTTTTCAGGGCAGTAGATACTGTTCTTTTAATAACTAGAGAGGGAATTTGGTCATGGTGATTTTCACATTTTACCATAATATGGGAAAAAGAATCTTTTGTTTGGAATCTTCCCAAAATTTCACTCACACGCCAACATCTTATTTCTACAATCACAGTCAAGATTAACATTTGACTTTGGGAAGAGGCTGCCATCTTGAATAAAAAAAGCCCCTTTTGTTCCAGCTATAAATTTAAACTTCTTCTCTTCATTTGGATCTTGCTTAACAACTCCTCGAGCGTAATCGGGGATCTACATGGGGAAAAAATTGTTTGAATTAGAAGTCGCGTGACGAACTCACAAAAAAACCTCTGTTGCCAAGGAAATAAAAAAAATACTTTTGCCGATTCTTTTAAAAATTACATAAATCTGCTCGTCACCCCCAGGCGACCAAAAAATGTAATGGTTGCTATGGAGATAAAACCTAAACAAAAGTCGCAGATTTGAATAAATGTTTTTTTTTTTTTAATAATAAATGTGTCACGTTCAGCTCTGAGCAGGTGGGAGGGGCAGAGTGGGAGAATAAGGGCGGGTCAAAAGGGGGGAGGGGCTGATTACATCTGCTGTTTGCAGCTTTACAAATGAATGGATGAGGATCCAATCAAATTTAAGGACCAATTATTTTGGGGATTTATTAAAAGAAAAGACTAAACTAAACGTTTGTTTAGGTTTCCACGCCCCCACCATGTCGTGGCCGGTGGC
>NW_023423295.1:0-1028 GCF_002922805.2 Oryzias melastigma
ACTCCAGCTATTAAAATTCTAAACTAACCAGAATTAATCAACATTCTTCTGTTTCTTTCTCTGTATTTATCATAATTTGTGCAGAACCTGCTAAACAACATCTGTTCAGATGAATCAGACGCCCTTATCCAAACTGCTGTCTTATTAGAAAACCTCACTGTTTCGCTTGTCATCTCCAGATGTATCTTTACACGTTGCTTTTAAAGGAATACATGGAATACAGTACACTGACTGACACGGATCGTGCACAACATGATGTACAATAGTTTAACACAAGTCTGGTCATCTTATAATAAAGTGTGGGGAGAATGAGTTTGCTTTTAAAGGTTATTTTTGCACTTAACAACAGGAAAATGTTGCATAATATCTTCCAAACCCTTTAAATTGGATTGGTTACCAGTTGACATTTTTTTTTCAATACTTAGGGTGTGTTTACATTAATACAGTGAGGATATATGTTATTAGCTCCATAGTTTGAGGCGCTGTTGCCTGAAATAACCATGAAAGATACCAATACCACAAGGAAGGAAGTGATCATCTGGTTTATTCATTGGTTTGCTGAACAGTCCTTTCTGTCAGATTCGCATCAACGTTCACTTCCAAGTGAATTAAGACCATTATTTTTAAGTGCACCAGAGTTTACAGAAATGAACTGTTACACTTCCCAGACAACTATCAGAAGAGATCCATCCCTTAATGACTGACACCTGTATTTCTACAGGTTTGCAACAGCAAGATGTTTTCTTTGAGATCCAATTTCGAAATAGTTGTCTAAAGCTTTGGCCATAACTTGGTAAGACTTGCATTGGTAACACTTTATAATACGATTCCTCAACAAGCTTTTTAACACATTAATAAACATTATTAATGTGTTTATAAGGTGTTAATAAGACGTCTATAGAGCTCCCGACCCCACGTGACTCCCTATGGTCAGTCGGCCATTTTGGCAGCAATGTGAACAGCGCCCCCGTGGGCGACACTGCTGACACTTCCAAGCCATCAGAGTATTCATCTCACTTTAATTCACA
>NW_023423295.1:1047-1273 GCF_002922805.2 Oryzias melastigma
AAAAAAAAAAAAAAAAAAAATATTATTGACCTGGATAATGTTCCCGGTGTGCTTTTAAAAGGAATCTCGCCAAGAATCTGTCCAAGATCTAGGCTATCCAAACAAAAAACGTCCCATCGTCCTTCACAAGGAAGTCAGAAGTTTACAAAACCCGGACGGTTACAGATGGACTGGGTTTGTAGTGAACATTTAGCCGTTGAATCTTCAATCAATCATCATCACTGGA
>NW_023423296.1:0-1342 GCF_002922805.2 Oryzias melastigma
CTGAACATAAAAATCGCCTTCTCGACACCGTGGATACAGTTCATCACATCGGCCCGAAGCGCCAGAACAGCGATCGACCCAGAGCACTCATCATGCAGTTCTCCTCACGAGTTTGCAGGGATGAAGTCTGGAGGGCTGCAAAGACATCTCAATTCTTAAAGGGCAACAACCTGAAGTTTGCAGAAGATCTGTTGAAAGAAGACAGGGAGCGACGGAGCAAGTTGTGGCCTGTTATAGAAAAAGCTCGCAAAGAAGGAAAACCCGCTTTCTATGTGGGATGTCGTGGTTTCGTCAATGGATCGGAAATTTTTCCCCCTTCAAGCTGAACAGAACTAACTTTTTGTTTCCTCACTATGGCACTATTTGGTGCTTGTGGTAGGTGATTCAACCATCTGTACAGCGAGGAGAATTGCTTGGAGGATCCGTTTACCTCTTTTTTCTTGCAATTAATGTTGATACAAGTTCCTCATGAGTGTTTAAAGTTCATAATTGTTATTTGTTGTTATAAAATATTACCTTAAATGTATCTAAAATATATTTTCATTGCTATAGACAGCTAATGTTGGATTTTTGAAGCAGAGTTTGGTCCCTAAAAGTTTTGCACATTTCCTAGGGTTTCTCATTCATTCCTGATTATACTTATTTTTCCTTTCATTGTCTTTTTCTGTTTTCTCTTAATGCCAGGGGGTTAAGGCAGACATGTAAACGCAAAGCCTTATTTTTATTTGCCAAAAAATTTAAAACAGATTTGTGGTTTTTTCAAGAAAGTCATTCTTTAACTGCTGACGTGAACTTCTGGAAATCCCAATGGGGTAACGATGCCTGGTTCTCACACGGTTCTGAGAGGTCAGCTGGGGTTACAACTTTTAAAAATGTTTTTGGTGGTTCTGTCCTACATTCGGAATGTGATTCTTTAGGTCATTATACCTGCCTTGTGATAGAATTTGATCATTATGTTTTTATTACTATTAACATTTATGGCTATAACACCAAACCTGAGAATGATCGATTACTAGACTCTTTAGAAACTAAAATAATTTCATGGCTCTCTAAATATCCAAATTCTTTTCTCTTAATAGGAGGAGATTTTAATGTAACATTAAACAATGTGTTAGATAGATGGCCCCCAGGACAAAATTAAATATACAACACAAGATTAAAATCTTTTATGGATAAATTAAATGTGTTTGATATTTGGAGAGAAAAATTCCCAGATGACAGGTTGTTTACATGGAGCAATAAAACGGGCTCTAGACAATCACGTATTGACTTTTGGTTAGTATCAGACAACTTACCTCTTGAGATGATCACGGTCAACGTTCTTGCCACACCACTTACTGAC
>NW_023423297.1:0-239 GCF_002922805.2 Oryzias melastigma
CGTCGCTATCTAGTCTTTTAGTCCCGCGCTATGTAGTCTTTTAGTCCCGCGCTAACTAGTGTTTTAATCCCACAGTATCTAGTCTTTTAGTCCTGCACTATCTAGTCTTTTAGTCCCGCACTAACTAGTCTTTTAGTCCCGCACTAACTAGTCTTTAGTCCCGCACTGTCTAGTTTTTTAGTCCCGCGCTATCTAGTCTTTAGTCCCGCACTATCTAGTCTTTTAGTCCCGTACTAACT
>NW_023423297.1:584-1272 GCF_002922805.2 Oryzias melastigma
CTAACTAGTCTTTTAGTCCCGCAGTATCTAGTCTTATAGTCCCACGCTATCTAGTCTTTTAGTCCCGCACTATTGTCTTTTAGTCTTGCGCTATCTAGTCTTTTAGTCCCGCACTATCAAGTTTTTTAGGGTTGAGGGAGTGTTGAGTGAATTTGGACATAACCATCAACAAAAATTCAGTTTCTATTAAAACGAATGTTTTGACTGCACTAACTAGTCTTTAGTCCCACACTAACTAGTCTTTTAGTCCCGCACTATTGTCTTTTAGTCTTGCGCTATCTAGTCTTTTAGTCCCGCACTAACTAGTCTTATAGTCCCACGCTATCTAGTCTTATAGTCCCGCACTATCTAGTCTTTTAGTCCCGCACTAACTAGTCTTTTAGTCCCGCAGTATCTAGTCTTATAGTCCCACGCTATCTAGTCTTTTAGTCCCGCACTATCAAATTTTTTAGGGTTGAGGGAGTATTGAGTGAATTTGAACATAACCATCAACAAAAATTCAGTTTCTATTAAAACGAATGTTTTGACAGTTTAGGCAAAATTAGATTTACCAAATAATCACTTATCCATGAAGATACATTTAAATGTCCGACTAAATACAATTGAAGTTTATCATTCAGAAGCCTTTTTTCCTGATTTTTTTTAATTTTCCAGATACGTGAAGACCACGGCCAACGCCACCGTGGAC
>NW_023423298.1:0-1272 GCF_002922805.2 Oryzias melastigma
TATTTCAATTTACTTTAACTCTTTTGGTTGTTTTAGCAATTAAAATCGTTTCAAACTATCATAGCTCTGCAATTGTTTTTGATTGATTGATTGATTGATTGATTGATTGATTGATTGATTGGTTTAGAAGCCATTTGCATGATTAACAAAACAGAATAAACAACCAATAAAGATGAGAATAGGCAGAACCGTATGATCCTTCAATACACTACAAGTCCATGATGATCAGTTTAATGGAACAAAATAAATCAAATTCTTTTACAAAAGTGTTTTTAAATCACTTATACATTTTAGACATTTTTTAAACTGCAAAAAAAAACAAAACTTAATTTTAATTCATCACTAAATTCATTCCATAATTTCACACCGAGAACTAAAACGTATCTCACCTTATTATTAGATTAAACTTTAACCTGTTCAAAGTAAAAAAGACCTCTTAAATATACTGACTAACTCCTAAAGTAAACAGTTTCTTTATATTTATTTTTGCAAACAACATAATAAATATAAACAACAATTAATGAAACTAGTTGAACTATTGTAACTCTTCAATCATTTCCGCCATTAACGTCATTAATACAAACTACTGTAACTCTTCAGCCGTTTCTGCAATTAATGGAATTAATCGGAACTACTATAATTCTTCATTCATTTCAAACTATTGCAGCTCTTCAAATGTTTCCTCAATCGACAAAATAAATGTAAACAACAATAACTCTTTAATCATTTCTGCAATTACTATAATCAGTTCTGTAACTCTTAAACGGTTTTCTCAATTAACGTAAACGATTCCAACCAGCTCCTCCATCGTTTCCGCAGTCGACGTAATTCATTTAAATTATCTCAACTCTTTGATTGTTTCTCCAAATAACGTGTTTGTTACCAACTATCATAACTCTCTAGTCACTTCAAACCGTCGTACAATCAACAACAGAAATGTAAAAAACAAAAACTCTTCTAGCTTTTCGCAATTAACGAAATTAGTTAAAACTTTTGTAACTCTTGAGTGATTTAAACAACGTAATGAATTCTAAACACTATAACTCTTCAACTGTTTCTGCAATTAATGTGAATAATTGTAACACTTTGATGTTTTTGGAATTGATTAAATTAATACAAACTACTGTAACTCTTTTATTATTCATTGAATTAATGTAATTCATTAAAATTAATAACATTAATGCGATAGTGTGAATTCTCTAAGCTCCATTTAGCCGCTGAAGATGCTGAAATTGATAGCTGAAAATGCTTAAGTTAATAGCTGAGAACGCT
>NW_023423299.1:0-1272 GCF_002922805.2 Oryzias melastigma
CTCAGATATGCAGCCCATACTCACCACTCAGTGAAACATTAAAGATGCTTTGGAGAAATAAATAAAAGAGTGGGACCTAACAAACATCTAAAAAAGATCTAAAAAAGAGCTTCCAGCTTAAATTCAGTTTCTAACGGGTCTTTTATGTTCCATGTGAATGCTCTTCTGCATGTAAGACTGCATTCTGCTTTTTCGTTTTCTTCAGAGCTTTAATATCCAAAATGTTGCATTTCAGCTTTTGACCACAGTTTTGTTGCATGTTCACACTCTGGACCATCATTTTACCTGAAAGAAAACACATGAAGAGCAAATAAGTCAGGTCCTGTGAAGCCACATCACTCCAGATCAGTAAGAAAAGGCTCTAAGGACGAATACAGGATTTGTCTGGAGCTAAAATGATGCATTTTGATATGACTAGTTTGTTTAAGAGGTAGTTTTTCCATGACATCAACAAACTCAAAGACAGGAAAGTCCAACTGCAGATTTGACTGTATTGTATTTCAACTTCTTTGCTACTGTTCCCCAGTCAGAACCAGAACCACACGTCAGATTCAAAGAGCTGAACTCAGGAGTTTAAGGATTTCCACAGGAGGAAGAACCATTCGCGATCATGCAAATTGCTACTACATCCTCCGTCCAGTCCGGAAACTATGAATGATGGAAGTTCAAAATGAAGATGAAATGATCAAAATAATATTTAAAAAATTCCGATAGCATGCCTGTATAGTTTCATAAATAAAAACGCTTTAGATAATGATAACTTGGGTCAAAAACAATAAATAAATAAAAATACTTTGATAAATTTACCCCAAATCGGGTACAGATCAGGAGTAGGAAATACTTTTTTCTGCCTGATTTGTCTTCCTTTGTTAGTTTGTTGTATTGTTTGGCAAATAAAAGCTGGAATAGTTGCAAAAAAGAAAAAAGAAAAAAGAAAATAGTATTAGAGAGGGTTACTTTCATGATGATTACTTGTGGTAAAAACAAAACAAAAATATATATATATATATGTTATATATATATTTTTAACCTCTTGGTAGCTTTTCCATTTCAACACTAAATGATAATAAAAATACAATTTTCGTTTGATTAAAAGTGGGTTTTCCAGAGTTGTAGCACCACCTGGAGGCTAAAGAGTCCTTTGCACTTGCTTATGCAGTCTATGGTTTAGTCATTGAGATTTTTGAGAGGGAAAGAAAATATTTTGGATTTTGTTTCATTATTTTCCTATATAATAAAAGTTGAGAGATGTGGGTGTCTTTATTTATTTTG
>NW_023423300.1:0-1272 GCF_002922805.2 Oryzias melastigma
CAAATATGAGAGAGAAGTTGGAAACTTCTGGAAAAGGCAAAGAAAGACATGAGTAAATATAGCAAGTAAAACTGAAAACGCTTAAATTTGTCCTAATTTAAGATGTAAAATGACAGTAGAGTTTACAATAATGGCTGTTTTTTACTGGATTACTGAATATTTGTGTTTGTATTGTAGCAACTAGCTCAAACACGGTGTACTTTCCTAATGATCAATCACATATTTAAAAAAGAAGAGTAAGATATGATGAATTAAAAACCTCTCTGCCTCTTCTTTCTATAAATATTTGAATTAATTTATTTGGTGGTGCATAGTAAAAAAAACTCTTTTGTGACTATATAGGTGCTAGATGCTCAAAAGTCTTCGAATGTTTTTGGTCTTGTTTAGATCAGTCCTCTTCTCATAACTTCCTTTTTATAATTTTTCCAGCCTAAAAGGTGATCCTCCTCCTGTCTTGTTACCTGAAACGGTTATTCTCATAGAAATAAGTCTCCCTATAATAAAACGGGACAGGATGGAGACTTAAATTTATACAAAGATGCAGAGGCGTACATTATTGAGGAGGAAAAAGACAGCATCTCCACTTCAACATCCATGCTTTTTTTGTTTCCCATCCATTCAAACCAAATGGTTACAAGCTTCACTTATATTCATTTGTAAAATGGAGCCATCCATCAAGAGGAGAAATATACAGCGCAGTGATTATGATGAGTCCCTTCACACACGGTGGGAGCTGATAGGCCTTTTTAAGAGCCAGAGGAGAGCAGGAAACGTCTGAATCAGCATTCTGCAGGAGAACAATTCACTCTGACAGGAAGGAATACGGACGTAACTAATAATATCCAACTGCCAGAAGTCTGGGGTGCAAATTGAAAATTACATTTTCCCCTGGACCAGAAAAAAAAGGATAACAGGATTCTACAGGAAAAAAAAGGTATTTCATGTTTTATTATTTATTTTGAGAAATGCTGCCAATTGAACGAAACATTTTTGGGTGTTTTTAAGGAAACAACTGATCCAAATTATTCTAAATCACAAATAGATCTGATAATAAGAGCAGTATTTCATATTTTGTGTGTTTCTAGTTTGTGCCGTTTCAAATTTTCATATTAATGGTTACTTCTAATAATCATGTACTTTTTGTTTGAGATCGAAAAATAAAATATTCTGTGTAAAAATTGTCATTTGGGAAAAAAAACACAAATAACATTATTGATGATGTGATCTAAAAAATAACATTTATTTTTACTATTTTTCACAGTAGGAGATGGT
>NW_023423301.1:0-1272 GCF_002922805.2 Oryzias melastigma
ACATTTACCTGGGTTAGTCCAGGCTTACAATAACACTGTTCATGCTTCAACAAAATTTGCACCCTTTTTCTTGATGTTTGGCCGTCACCTCAGAACACCCGTAGACATGTTGGCTGGGACTGTGGGTCCAGATGATGGCAACACCACGACAGAGTGGGTGAGCAAACACCACCAGCAACTGACCTATGCTTATGGCAAAGCTGCCATCCAATTACAACGAGCTGCCACAGAAAACAAAAGGATTTATGATAAGACTGCAAAGTTTGCTCCCCTCCTCCCGGGTGAGCGTGTTTTGGTCTTGGACCAGAGGAGAAGAGAGAAGGGCAAGCTTAGTGATAAATGGGAGAGCCAACCTCAGGTTGTAGTCAGTCAATCAAGTCTATCCAGGCCGCCCAGCCTATAAAATCAGACCAGAGGGCAAGGATGGCCCAGAAGGTGTCTTGCATCGAAATAGCTTGAGGCCTTGCCTCCCCTGCCTGAGTCCTCCAGACACACTGCCTGTCCAGCCTGAGCAAGCACTCCCTGCTAGTGCCCCAGCAATATGGGGCTTTGTCGTTCCCCTCTCAAGCAATGAGGGGGACCCGGAAATCCAGCCACCTGAGGAGAGACGTTCCCAGCGGGAATATAGAAAAAGGCCTCAGCGATACTGCGAGTGATTCTAGGGACTAGAATATTTCCAGTTGGGGGAGTGTCATAGGGCACTGCTGTAGGGGTTAATTGAGAACACCTGTGGGGAGGTTTGGCTACAGCCTGGGGAGGGTTTTTATTTGTTTTCATACGCCTACTGAGGCAGCAGAGGGGGAGACTGAGCTGAGACGTCCCGAATGCCCAAGGTGAAGAAAATTGGGGCAAGGGTGGGGGAGACGGGGCCGCTGCAAGCAAGGGGAAAGAGGACCACCGCCGACGTCATACTCACCTGCCGACGCTGAAAGCACGGAGGAAGAGGACCACCTGCCGACGAGGGACGCAAGGAGGAAGAGGACCGACGCCCTGCTCAGAGGGATCATCTGCTGACGCCACACTCACCCACCGACGCTGTAAGCACGGGGAAAGAGGACCGCCGCCGACGAGGCACGCAAGGAGGAAGAAGACCGACGCCCTGCTCAGAGGGATCACTTGCCGACGCCACACTCACCCGCCGACGCTTCATGTCCGGAGGAGTAGCACCTGCTGCAGTGCTCTAATAATAAGCCTCCTTCGTACCGCTTCCCTTCATCTGAGAAGCAGTGGGATTTCCTCGTCACCTCCTAAAGCAAAGTCTACCCCACCAGC
>NW_023423302.1:0-1271 GCF_002922805.2 Oryzias melastigma
TTGTTTACAGCTCCTGCCCCTGCTGCAAGTTTTATCCTTAACAGTCATGTTAACTGTACCTGTGGTGGTTGAGGTGGACTCCAGAAACCTTTGTGACCCTCCACCGGTCAAGACAGTTGTTGATAACACATGGAATGTATGGATAAACATTTACAAGATATTAAAGAGAGATACGTCCAAAACCGGAGGTGACCACATTAATAACCCTGCCCTTGTTTATGCCTTAGTCTCAACTGCCCTTTGGGGCAATACATGCTGTCTGTGGGTGAAAAACGGGCAAACTGGTACCTGCAGATTACCAGCAGCAAATATTAAAGTTGTGAGCCGGTAGAGCAAAATTCTTCATCCACAACATTCTTTTCTACTGCGGGTAAGCTCTAAGCTCAAATCGTCTATGCAGGTCAGGCAGTGCTGACATGGCAGCGGTGTACTTTGAGAAAGTGGATGTGGAAGGACACCACTTCGGTCCAGACTCCCAGCAGGTCCGTACGACGGTGCAGCAGCTGGACGTCGTCATGCAGATGTTCAACAGAAAAGTGAAGGTGACGATGGCGCGCGTGCACATTCGTATGGACATTCGTTTGCAATGTCCCGGCTGCTTTACTGCCGTCTGTTGCTGTGATGTTCCTGCAGGAAATGAACATGGAGGAGCAGCTGAATGTTCTGATGTTTTCAGACCACGGCATGACAAAGATCCAGTGGATGGAGAAGGTCATAGAGCTGGACAAGTTCATCCACATGGCGGACATCCTGAAGATGATGGACCGAGGACCGGTGGTCAGTTTGTGGCCCAAAAGCTTCAAGTACCAGGAGGTGAAACAGCAGCGCTTTTTTCTGTTTTAGATTTGATGCTTAGTGACTTTCTCCAAGGGCTGCACAGTGAGGTGGTGGTTCAATACCCAGCTGGGTTTTTTCGCTGTGGAGTTTGCATGTTCTGTCCTTATTCCCTTAATTTCCTTACTTGTGACTCCGCCCACTTCCTCCAGAATTCACATAATCCAAGACAAAATTTGACGCAATATATTAAAACAGTTTCTATTTGTAAGAGCAATAGAATTTTTCAAACCAGTGTAGACTTTATTCATATCAGTATTCTCATCATTTTTTATTTACTTTGTCCACTGGATACCTACAAAGTCTCTTTTGGTCTTTACTGAACAGGAGATTAAGTACAGCAGAAGAAGAGTCCTCAACCCTCAGATCTGTGTTAAAGCTGGGCTCAGAAAGGTCCTGCAGTTGGCCTCCTTTTACTCCAACAGCATGAATGATCT
>NW_023423303.1:0-1271 GCF_002922805.2 Oryzias melastigma
TAGCCACTCCCTGACAGGAAGCTGTTCTTTTATTCCTTACCAGCTTCTATGAAACGACTAGACGACTAAACTAGCTTTTTAGATATTTTATTCATGTACTACTTGGAAACTATAATATTCAGCCAATGCAACATCACCTTTACAAAATCTTTGATACACAAGGATGCAAAACAGCTTTAAAACAAAGCTCAAATTTAAAGTATTAGAATACTTTTACGTAGTACAATAAGGCTCAGCACTAGAGGTTTTTTTATTTAAAATAAAAAAAGATAACTTTATTGTGAATACATTTACAATTGAAGACCAACATAACCATTAACCATGACCTCAGTTCATTTGAGAGTTTACGAATATTAGAAGGTAGAATTAAACAATTTTCCACTGAACATAGTTTATTTATGAACTTCTGGGCAATTTTGAGCTAAAAGAAAAAATGAACTTGACTCTTAAATAAAACCCAGTTAGCCCTTTGTTTAACTTAAAAGCAGATGCACTCTTATTCCCAACCATTTATGAACGTATGGGCCGGGCCCCCTCTACAATACTTTTTGACGTTTAGGTTGTCCCCAAATCGTTGTTTTTTGACATGCTGACTGTTCCCATTAACCTCTGGGTCACGAACCAGTACCGGTCCAAGAGCCGCTTGGTAAAGGGCCACAGACATGAATCAGGGGTCCCCAACCCTTGGGACGCAGACCGGACCAGAACCGGTTCAGCATCCCGACGAGATGGGAACACCCAAGACGTTACAAAGTGACGTGCAGGGGGCCCGAACCATACATCCATATCCCTTCTATTGATGTGTAATCCCTCCCATGACAAAGGTGGTAAAAGGTAGACAGGATTTTATGTCTTCCGTGGACACCAGTGAAGATAACAAAATCCTTGAAAAAAAAAGTTCAGTGCGCTGTCTTGCAGGGTCTAGATGACCTCACTTTTAATGTAAACATGCCTAGCATTGTACAAGGGTTCCATGACAAGTTGGGAGTGAGAATGTGTAGAAAACAAAGTCCAGACAAATGTTTTTACAAACTTTGTTTTGCAATAGAACCGTCTCGGATGAATCCCAACACATATTTTAAAATGAGAAGTACTAGTCAAAGTTCCAATTTGGTTTAAACGAGGGAAAGTACTGAAGAACAGTTTTCAATTAATTTTGTTATCATTGCCCCCCAAAAAAGTATCAGAATAAACAAACTATTAAGCAAAGTTCTGTGCCCTGGCCTTAGTTCTGTTGGATTGTAAGACCTTCATCCACAGAGCAACAGTTC
>NW_023423304.1:0-1271 GCF_002922805.2 Oryzias melastigma
TTTTTAAAGTAAAGCAAATCTGTGGTTTTCATTGTTTTTCTTTTAATTCTTTTTAAGCCAATTATCCTTTAAATATCAATGTTTTCATACGCCACCTTTCATGGGTTAGTGAAACAACAATAAAACAATTAACATATTTAAAAAAATAAAATGTATCAACAGAAAATCTTAAACTTTTATTGTGAAAAGGTAAAACCTCATTATTTTAACAAATTAATCACAACTTTTATTTTTAAATTTTGATGCACGAAAAGGATCAATTAAAATCAGTTTATGAATTTACTGTAGCCCTGCCACAGATTAGCATAACGCTAGCAAGGATAGGCTCCAGCACTCACAGGGATACAGTGGAAAATGGAGGGAAAGTATTGTAAAGAAGAAATAAGAAATTTAAAAAACATATGAACAGTAACAGGTTAAAGTCTGGGTCACTGGATGTTCTGCAGTCAAACGTAATGGTTTGAGGAAGAATCGATTAAATATTTGAGTTTGTAGCTCAAATACAGGTCAGTTTGAACAACTGACTGCAGAACGGAGGCACAGAGAATGAGAATGAATGAAATCATTCAGTATTTATCACCTCATTCTCCTTTGTTTTCAGAGTTTACTTTCTTTTGACCTTAAATTGGGTCAGCTGAATGCTCACTCTGTCTGAACTCTGTTCTGTCAGTTGCTGGAAAAACTATTTTCTCCCCATTTATGTATGATTATAAACATCAAAAGAAAGCTCTGACCTTCCACGGTTCTGGTTCCTCCAGTATTCTGTTTGGGGAAACTCATGAGGAGGAGCTTAAATGCGACAGCAGTGAATTCACAGATAGGATCTCTTTATTCTGAGATACTAGAGGGTTCTAACGCTGCATTCACACCGATTTGTGAATTTGACGTGCGAATTGGATCAAATTTGCACGTCAAATTGGCGTCTTCCGCCTCTCTTTTGATGCGTGTCAAATTTACTGCTCGGCACCTGGCCTAAAATGTCCATGGCGTCTTTGCTACATGTGGGAGGAGCTACCACCAACGTTTTGGTCTGCATTCGCTGCCAGATGATGGAAAACATGGATAATGTTGATTTTGGGTTTATATGTTTTGGAGAACTCTATAGAGCCCCGGTGTACGGAGAGAAAATAGTATCACCACAATGTGTGTGCTTGTAATTCTTGATTTGTTACTCATATAATACATTTTGTGCATAAGCACAAAAACAAAAAAAATTTAAAAAGAATTACTACAAGAATTATAGTTTCAAATAGTATAAAAATATCAGTAGA
>NW_023423305.1:0-1271 GCF_002922805.2 Oryzias melastigma
CTTTCGCTCTCTCCACTTGAATCTGTCAACTCTAGGTCATCTAGTCAAATTAAATTCTGTGTTAAAATATAGTTCAGTTCAAGTGCTAGAAAGGTCTAATTCTTAGCTTAAATGCAACTTCACCTTTGATTTCAATCTCTTCCAGTGTTTTGCCTTGTAGGTTTTTCAGAGACCCTTTCTCCATGGCAATGAGTAGTTTAGATATTTTAGCCAGCTGTGTAGTAGCCTCTGGAAGTCTATAATATTCGCGATGAACGCGAATATCGTGACCAAGGAAGTTGGCAACTTGATCCAACTCGTGGTTCTTGAGATTCAGGATCTGAGACAAAGTTGCAACATGTTTGCGCAACTGAGTCGACCTGAGGAGCTCTGGGTTTTTTGCCCCACATTCTGCTGCATAAAGCCTTAAACAGTCCTGTCCTCTGTATGGAGTCAGACATTTAGGTCTGGCAGAAAGAAAGGGGTTTTCTGCCAATACACCACAGTCCAGTCTCTTTTCAGTCAGCCACGTTATAGCGCTCACCATGTCCGGTGAAAGCAACACTGCAACCTTTCGTCCCCATTTACCCCTCAATTCCACGTGACTGAAGTGTTGACAAAGGTGACGTTCAAATTTTGTAAGTCCAAATGCAATATCCTTGTGGAGGGCACTTGAGTCTCTCTCCTGAAAGCCATGTAATGTCATCTTTGAAACTTCTCCCCCTTGTCTTCTGTTGAGGAGTATTACTTTTGCCATGTTGACTTTGCAAAGTTCACTGTATGATTTGGGTGAACTATGCTAATCCAAGTCCTTCAGTGCTTGGTCAGTAATTTTCTCCAGATGTCTATGAAGACATTGAACATCTTCAAGAGTGGAAGGTTTGTTAAAGTGTCGCTCGTTTAGTTTTGTATGGAGTGTATGTATTGTAGCAGTGAAGTATGGGAAATGAATTCAGACCACTTTGTAGAATAGAGGGTTTTGAAACTTTGGGTCGACTTGATCAGTGTACTGTAAGCCATAAGTGCTCGGCAATGTAAAATGTCATTAAGTTTCTGCAATGAGTGGCCCAACTTCAGGGCAAGGCTCGGAGTAGAGTAGCAGTTCTTTTCTCCATAGGAAAAAAAACTCACAACAGTAACTCAAAAAACTTGTTCTTTCATGTGCCAAAGTTAATATTTGATCATTTTTCCTTTGGCATATGAAATAGTGTACTTTGAAAGATGTAAGAACAGCATGATATAGACCATTTAATGCTCTGAAAATCCAATTCTGGTTAATGGTGAGATTAAAA
>NW_023423306.1:0-725 GCF_002922805.2 Oryzias melastigma
ATTCTCCACCTCTTCTGGAGGGTTGGCATATGCTCTTTGGGCTGATAGGCAGCGTGGAGCAGGATTAGCTGTGTCCATCATCCTTAAAATGTCACGCTGCATAGCACGCATGTCCTCAAAATCTGCAGCCATCCGCTGATGTGATTGCTGAAGGAGGAGCCTTTCCTGGCAGATCTCCTCAAGCTGTGGATTTGGAGGAGGAGCATATTGAAGGAGCGTTTGGTCTCTCAGTCGGTACTGAATATGACTTTGGGGTGACTGCTGGACCACTGGGTTATCTTGCTCATGCCACAGTCTCTCAATAGCATAGCTGGAGTCCATTTCCATTGCTATTGGATCTCTGTCTGGTACCTTGCTGGCTGCTTCAGGGGAGTGGGTCAAAAGTCCTCCTGACTCGTGTTCATGGAAGGTTGGATACCTGAGATCCACCACGTAATCTTCAAACCGAAGAGGGGGACGAACTACTCGTCGGGGACGTGCTCCACTTGCTTCATAATTCCGGGCTTCATTCATCTTAATGGGTTAAGTGTGGTGGCATCCGGCTCGAAGGACCATTTAATTGTGGGTGAGATTTTGGGTTTAACCGCTGTTCAGGTGTGACACCACTCTCAACCCAGGAGTGCCGGCCAGAGCACTGCTTTAAGGCCTGGATGAGGCTGCTGCAGGTGGTTGGTGGAATGAACGACAGAGGCAGGAGGATGGCTTTAACAACTGTATTGAATGTG
>NW_023423306.1:931-1271 GCF_002922805.2 Oryzias melastigma
CTAGCAACGCAGCGGCACACTCGCACGCACGGAGAGAAGCAGACATGGAGCATGCGGTGCAGGAGCCCGGTGATGACGTCACTCACTTGGTGCGCATGCGCCTAACTCAAAACAGAAAGTGAAACTTAAAGGAAACTTATCTCTAACATCTGAGTCTTTTGTACACTGTGTGTCCAGGAGACCAGGTGGAAAGGTAGCAAGGCTAGAAGTTTAGGAGCAGGGTTCAAGTTGTTCTACCATGGTGGAGATGGGAAGAGAAAGGAAGTAGGAGTTATCTTAAAGGAGGAGTTTGTTCGGAGTGTTGTGGAGGTAAAACGAGTGTCAGATACAGTGATGAGTC